>NC_083773.1:4926135-4958635 GCF_963514075.1 Conger conger
TACGTTACGCAGATAGGAAATGGTCCTCTTTAAACAACGGTCAGAAGACTGGCTGGAGACGGTTACTTGTACCACTTTTTCAGGACAAATCCGTGCGCTGCTGTTCTCCGAATTACCATCGGGATCGGTTCCTGCAGATCCACAATCGTGCAAATCAGACTGTCTAACATTTAACAGTCATCATTTAACATTTTGCCCTTTTTTTTTTTCTTTTTTTTTTCTCACACTGCCATTTTTCTTTTCTTTTTTTCGCCCGTCCCCAAGAAACCCCCCCCATCTTCAAAGGGGAGGCAGAGAATCACTGGGTCGGTCAGTGACCCCCCGCCCCCTGCCCCCGCCCCTCCCGGCCGAAGTGAACAGACAGGCAGCCCTTTTAATTCACTTTTAACATACCTCCGATCGGCCCCGACGAGGGGCTTTTCTCCCCCAGCAGCGGGGCGCTGGGCCGGTCAAAGGGAGCAGGGGGAGGGGGGGGGGGGCGGGGGGGAGGGCACCTGAAAGGCTGGCCGCTCTGCATTCACCCGGGCAGGCCCAGCGACGGACCCGATTCAGAGCCAGCCAACCAGGCACTTTCCCACAGCCGCACACAAAACAGCCAGGAGGTTACGAGCTGGTTGGGTGCTTTTCAATGCTCGTTTAAGATGCAGCAGAAATAACTCTGTTCTCCCTCTCCCTCTCCCTCTCCCTCTCCCACTCCCTCTCCCACTCCCTCTCCTCTCCTCTCCCCCCCTCTCACTACCTCTCTACCTCCCTCCCTCTCTTTTCTTTCTTCCTCCTTTCCATCCACACGGAGAATGCAGCGTGAGCCCAGCCCACGCCTCCGATATTCATCTGCAGCCAGATGTTACAAAAATAAAGGAGGGCAAAATAAAAGCTCGGTTTTTTTTTTTTGGTGATTTTAGAAAGGAACAAAAGGAGGATGGGAGAGGGAGAGAGAGAGAGATAGTGTCCCACCTCTAATGCTCTCCTGTGTGAACTCAAGTCAGGGCTTGTGGGAGATGATAATGAAATACAAAAAAGAAAACTCAGCCAAACCTTGTTTTGTGTACATTTGGGGACATTGTAAAATGTATTTTTTTCTTGCGTGTTGTTGACACTGTAAATCACTATGTGGTGGAAATGGGGGGGGGGGAAGCTACTGTGGAAACCACATTCATATTTTAATCTAGCAATTTACTGCACGGTGACTGGGAGCACCACCAGAGACCTGGAGCAGCGACCACCCCAGTGACCTCTGACCTCTGACCTCTGACCTCCACATGCCGACTCACACCAGCACTTCCTCTATCGGTCCAGGTTACGATGTTTCTTCAGTTTTAGGTTATTCTTAAGAGGTTTTTTTCCAGCTTAGCATAGTTAATGAATAATGGTACTTATGCATATATACTCACACCACAAAGCAGTTGTTGTCACATCTCACACCATTACATCTATACATCAGGTATAAGCACGTATGTTTCCGACATTGCAAGTCACTCTGGATGAGAGCTAAAGGAATGTAGTCCATGTAACTCAACGCACTTGCACACACTCACACTAATTTGGCACTCTGCACTCGCATCCACTGAGAAACCACACCAAACAGGTGAATATAACACAGGCAATGAGACACCGAACAGACTGAAGCAATCTCCCACAGATAAGCCGCCCTTTCTCCTTTGTAGGGGAATTTATTTCATCTCGGTGGTGAATCATGATTGGAGATTAGAAGTAGGCTTATTCTGAGGCAATCATTATTTTTGGTGATGGATTGAAGGTTTGCATCAGGCTTCTTTTTTTTTTAACTGTAATCATGTTCCCTTATTTGCTCTCTAATGTGGCTGAACCACCGCTGGTACTGAGGTCTCTTCAGGAGCAATTTGGTTCTTACCCAGGAGGAAACCCGGTCAGAAGTGGGTCAGCAGCTCGTGATTAGTGGTGGAGCTCGTTTTGATTACACACGGGGCCCCTTGGGTGTCCAATCAGACAGAGAGGAGCAGGGCAGGGGCTCCACGGATGAATGTGGCACTGTTTACAGGCCCTCGATTAGCCACGCAGAATTGGGGAAAAGTGATTCTGAGACAGCGCAGGAAGCAGAAAAACCAAAAAGCGTTCTACAATCCTGCTAAAAGCATTTAACACAGAGAGTGCCAAACAGCTTTCAAAATATAACAAATGGGTTGCACGGTCCCAAAGAGCATGTGATCCAAAGTGCTTTTCTCCCTGACTTTTTACTGGAAAGATCAGCAGTGAGGGTCAAGTGTTTCAGCAGACCTGAGATGAACAGTCCGGAGAAAGAGGGGGAAAAAAAAGAAAAGAAAAAGTGGATATTGGACGTTGGTGTCCTCTCAACAGGGAGTCACAGGGAGGAAGCGCAGGGTCACGGTCTGGCGGTGGTCACAGCGGCATATTTCAGAGCCGAAACAAAAGGCGGAGAGTGTGACTGATACCCTACCCCTGCTTGTGTATGCATGAGTCTGTGGACCGTACCAACTCAGCAATGCATTTATTCACACAAAAAAAAAAGAAAAAGAAAAAAAAAAAACAAGGAAAAAAAACTCAAATCCCCGCTTCATTGAAATCCTCGGCGCTGGAAAAACAAAACTTGAGAACTTCTGGGATGACAGGCTTCCACCGGAGACGTGACGGCTTCCAATGGGGTATTTCCTCACAGGTTGTCCGCAGAAACCCTTCCTCCCCCCGTCGATCACAGGCCCCTGCGCCGAGACGCGGCCGGAGTGACGGGGCAGAACCGGCCGACGCGCGGCGTGGACTCATGTTCCCTCGCCCCGCTCACGCTAAGCCAAGCGCCGACCGGCCCCAACACAGCGCCGCCCCGGAAGGCCCGCTCCCCCAGATCTCCAGATAAACGCATGTTAAAATGAGCCACATCACCAGCGTTCCCCTCTGTGCGTTCTGGGAGAAATGGTCTCCAAGCACGCAATCACAATGTCCTCAATGTGTACAAGTGGGACATCAAAAGGTTTTTTTTTGTTGTTGTTTTTTTTTTTTTTTTTTTCTGGTCATATGAACAGGACATAAAACATTGACATTTCTCTGTCAATAATAAAAGTAAATATGTTCCTGCCAGACCTCTTCGTTCAGCCTCCACAGGCCGCTTGGCACCTCCCCCTCTCAGAACCTCCACCTCACGCTCACGACTACTGTCTGTTCTGGCTCCACGGTGGTGGAACAAACTCCCCGTTGAGGTCAGAACTATGGAATCTCTCCCCACCTTCAAGCGCAAGCTGAAGACACACCTCTTCAAGCAGCACCTCTCCCCATCCCTCCCTACCTCCCTGTGAACCTTAATTGTTGTCTCTGTGACTTGCTTTGTGTATCGGTATTTTTAGTTGGCTAGGTAAGCAGTGTTTGGATAGTTAACTTTGGTCACTTTTGCTCTGTTTGTTTGTTTGTTCAAAAAAAAAAAAAAAAAAATGGCCCTTATCTTTGTTGTACAGGTAGCAGTTGAAATTGTACTTACCTCTAGGGTCTTTCAGCGAACTTATCCCTGGTTATGGGTATGCACTTTGTTGTACGTCGCTCTGGATAAGAGCGTCTGCCAAATGCCAATAATGTAATGTAATGTAATGTAATGTTCCAACTCTGTATTTCGAGTTGTCACCTCTAAAGCTACTGCCCAGTACTGAGAGGCCACATTGTGCTGCTCATGGGGGCGACATGGCTCAGGCAGTAAGAGCACTCGTCTGGCAGTCGGAGGGTTGCCGGTTCGATCCCCCGTCCGGGCTGTGTGGAAGTGTCCCTGAGCAAGACACCTAACCCCCAAATGCTCCTGACGTGCCTTGCATGGCAGCCAGTCGCCGTCGGTGCGCGAGTGTGTGTATGAATGGGTGAATGAGAAGCATCATTTGTACAGTGGATAAAGGCGCTACATAAATGCCAACCATAGAACCAGGGTGCCCTCCGCACACCATTGGACTCCACACACCATTTCTGAAATGCTCCATCTGCCCCCACCCTGACTACAGCAGTCTCTCCTGAATTATGGTCCTTGGCGGGCTGAATTCACATCCCGGCACATAATGACCATATTTCTAAAAGCAGACTGCAAAGCAAACAGGGCAGGCCATTATTTGATTATTATTGTTTTTTTGTAAAGCCAATTACACAGCTGGGGATATCCTATGAGAACAGGCCCCATCCCACACTCACTGAGAAAGAGGAGTACAATCAGTAATGTTGCACAGAAGCAGAGATTTTAAAAAATTAAGTTTTTTTTATCTATAATAATATATAAATGAAAAACAGTGCAATGTTATTTAAAAATGAGCAATGTGCAGTAGCCCTTGTCAGGAAGATAGCCAGTATTCCAGGCGAGTGGAAACTTTGATTGATTTGGCAGAAAGCAAAAAAAAATCTGTAATATTTCAGTGTGACTTCATTCACTGCAGTGAGACCGCGAAACAGCCCCCCGAGGAGGTCTGAAGACACAACGGTTGCGAGGCACGGGGGAGGAGGGCTCCGTGAGGCAGTCGCTTCCCCTCCGCACCCCTCCCAGGAGTTTTCCAGGCCCGCTTTGACGCCACGGGCCCGGCTGGGCTCCGCGAGAGCGCTCATTCAATACCCGCCACGTTCAACTGTCTCCTACCCGCGAGCTCAGAGCGGAAACGGCTGCAGTGGCAGACGTACTTTTTCACAATAGGTTAAATGCGCAAAACATATTTACGGTTGGTTCTCCAATATTGATTTAGGAATAAAATACAATGATTAAAGTTCAAATATTACCTAAATATTACAAATATTGTAAAGATCAATTATTGTCTGCACAGACAATGGATCAGTAGATGAACGTGTTTTTTTTTTACTGAAGTTATACGATACGTTACAGGAAAGTAACTTTATTGAGACTGGATGAAGTTTGTTTCCCATCACGGATGTGTGTTTAATGTCCCCACACTTAAGGCGAAGACACCTGTAGCCGACAGTAATTGTGGTGGTGTGTCCTTTAGCGGCTCGCGCGAGCCAGGAGCGGCGTCTTCACGCCCTTTGAAGTGACCGAAAGGGGAAATGGCATGTGGTTCTAGAGCGGAAATTCCAAAGAATTTTAATAGAGAAAACAGTCCCCTCACTTCCTCTGGGAAATCACTTCAAAGGCGGGCCAAACCCTGCGCAGACAATGCATTATGGGGCCAATCACTCACTCAATAGCACGTCAGTCACACACTTAACAAAAAAAAAGAGCGGACTTTTCTGGTCAGAAAAAAAAAAAACAAAGCAAATAGGTAGCCACACGAGGATGTTCAGTTCACAACTAATCACCTGTAGGCTAATACGCGAAGACAAACAAGATGAATGCATCATATGCGTTCTCACACACAGAAAAAGCATAAAGATTTTGACATTAAAAATCGATTAATTGAAGTTGAAATCGGTCTTCCTTTCTCTCTCGCGCGCGCGTGCGTGCGTGCGTGTGTGCCTGCTTGTGTGTGTGTGTGTGTGTGTGTGTGGCAGGCAACTTGATTTGACATATGGACGGGTAAACAGAAAATAAATCTTATGACAACATAATACCACATAGCCTAACTCATTCGCAACTCAATATAATCATTATTCAAATCATCGGAGAAATACGCTACACAGCCCTCGCTGTTAAAAAGGTTCCCTGAAAATGGCATTTCAACTTGTGAGAACGGGGAAATTCCTTCTAGAGAGGGGTCTTTTATTTCTCTGCCCCAAGTCTCTCCAACCGATCCTCAGTTGACTAACATTCAATTAAAATGACAAAAGACCAACGAATCCACAGCGGAATCCAACAAGACGGGTCAGGTCAAGCAAATCATCGAGGACAAAAGATCCCGCTGATTGACTTCTTCACACATGAATCGGAGTCTTTAACCTCCAAACACTACACTTCCATAAACTAACCCTTCCGACCGCGCTCCATTCTCAATGCATTTATTGAACCATGCTAGTAAAAACAGGCCTACAGAAAACGTCTTTAACAGTTTTTTCACCTTATTGTATTGTTTTGCAGGGTTTCGGTACAACCGTGAAATCGTGCACAACCTTCATTACATGAATAGTTGGCTCGGTACTATTCCGGCGATATCTAGATAAAGCATGCATTTTTGTCGTGCAGAATACAGGTATGGACGTCAATATGCCGAGTAACGACTGTAAAGAGAATTATTAAAATAAAAAAATCTACCAATTAGATGTATCGTCTCGAACAGTTGAAATATTAAAACATTAACTTAGGCTGAAGGAATCCAACTATAAGTTAGACAGGCTGTTAAGATTTCCAACAAAGCCACCTGTCTTTTCTTGCTTTGTTTCGACACCAGACTGCTGTGTAGCCTATGCACGATGTTGCAAATCTTAAAATGAAGTTACGAAGTCAAAACACATTCTCCAAAACTTTTCCAGTGCAGTGTTTTTAAGTAGCTAGCCTATCACTCTTAATGTCAATGTTTACACATACTCGAAAAACAACGTCCTTTTTCCACGAAAGTTCATCGCAACTTTTCTCAAGAGAAAAGACAGACAGCCCAAGAACAAGTTTTACCTTAAGGCTGCATTTGTCCGTCCCCGTTTTCTTCGAGCCAGCCGGCGGTGACGCTTGAGATATGTTCAAAAACAGGTACGAAGTTAAGAGTAAGGAGAAAAGGTTCGCTCGCACAGCCATCCCTTCTAGTCCATGAAGACAGACTGACTAATCCAGTGTGAGCGCTCGGTTGCTTTGAGGAATATCGTTATTCCTCGTGTGGGTCTATGGGTTCCCGCAAGGTGGGGCTGTGGGGGTAACCTCGATAGCAACAGCGCCCCCCCTCACGCACGCACGCACGCACGCACAGGCACAGGCACACACACGACGAGAACAGCGCAGGCTACTGAAGGGAGTTTTGGAAAGAAATCTATCTAGCCCATTTGCACGGTTGCCGAAAAATAATTATGCGACGCGATTCTCGGAATTTAACCGAAGAACAATTTGGAAGCCAGTTGCGCAGGTTTCACTGTGAATCGGAAACGTTTGAATCCGAAAACGTATCCGTCCCGAGCTGCCAACAAAGCGTCAGGCAGCGAGCTTTTTAAAGGAGGCTACCGGTATGTGACAAGAGAAAAGCTGTAATTACATAATTTATCCTCTTTCACGTTACACTATACACCTTATACTTAACTATAATAATCCACATACAAACAACAACAAGAACACTACTGCTGCTGCTACTACTACTACTACCACTACTAATAATAATAATAATAATAATAATAATAATAATAATAATAATAATAATAAAATAATAATTATTATTATTATTATTGTTATTCTCTCAAGACCCAAATGTTTACTGACATTATCATGCTTCCCATTGCTCAGTTTTGGCAATTAATTAGCTATCATAACTTGCTTCTGAAATGCCAGCCTCACTGTACCTGAGTAGCTATATTCCTGTGGCCAAATTCTTGCCAAATAGCAATTTATCAGCATGGTAATTATGTAAACCACAGGATTTTTCACCTGTAATCCTGTAAAACACAGATTTGTCCAAAAGGAAGTTGTTCAGTCTGACAATCAGCACTCTCACTCCACTCAGTTTTAACTCACGCAAATCCTACCTTTCAAAGGATTTGATGTTGAGATCAAAGATATTGCTGACTCAAAGACTCATGGGAAAAGTGAAGAACCAGGGACCCATGTCTGAAATATACAGTAACACCCATTAGCAAGTCTCCCGTTTCAGGTGTTATTATATTACCATTGAAGTCAGCATGAAAAGGAATCTTCTTTGTTGGGTGCTTGAAAGCTGACCATCGCACACCTCGTGATACATAAGAGGCTTGGTACAGCCTAGCCAATAAAGACACAAACCACATCAAGAACCACGTGGACAATACAGCACAATGCTTGTGATAGTTACTGTACCAGTGTTGGAATTTGACTGAATGTGTGTTTGAAGTAATCTCAGACTCTTCTCTCTTTTTTTTTTTGCTGTGTCAACAAATACGAATCTTTCAGTACAGAATTTCTCAATTACAAACGGCAACACTGAAGTTGTAGGTTTGACCCCCCGCTGGGACACGACCAGTGGGATTTTGGGTACAGTGCATAATTGCTTCAGAAAATATTCAGCTGTTTTCATGGATTTTATGAGCATTACAAAAATGGAAATTTGTGTAATTTGCACATCTGCAAAAAGTAAATGTAAAAAAAACAAAAAAAACCTTTTTCACATCTGGGAGAAACTGTTTTGGACACACATCCTGTTTGGAGTGGAAAGAAAATGAAAGAGCAGCGTTTACACACTGTGCCATAAAGCTTAAAGATCTGCCCGAAGGCCAGGCTGCATCTGACTACTACGAGTGTCAGGCAGAGAAACCCCAAAAACACTCTCAATCAAATGTATTTTTTAAAAGCTGTTTCTGTATTTTAAAGAATCATCAATCACAAAGGATAAATATCATTGTTGTTTCAAAGTAATTATTCTGCTCAGTGCAAGCACACAAAGTCTTGAGTTGAAGGGCCACATCATGTGTTCATGTCAACCTACACAGAGCTCGTATTAATACATTTCTAATTTTAACACAACAAACAGCAAGACGCCCCTGTTTACTATATATATAAAAAAAGTTTTACCCTTTAATCTTTTTTTCAGAAAATAATAAAATATCCTAAATAAAAATATTACGTATCAGGAGGACCTATGTGTGGAGTGTTTATACGGTGTACTGAATGCTAACACGGACACACGGACACACGGACACAAACGGACACGCAGACACACGAACACACACACACGAATACACACACACACAGACACACGAACACACACACACGAATACACACACACACAGACACACGAACACACACACACGAATACACACACACACACAGACACACGAACACACACACACGGACACACACACACACACACACACACACACGGACACAAACGGACACACACGGACACGCACACACACACACACACACACATGAAAACACACACACACACAGACACACGAACACACACAAACGGACACGGACACATGGACACACACACACACACACACACACACACACGGACACACGGACACACACACACACACACACACACATGGACACACGGACACACGGACACATGGACACACGGACACACACACACATGGACACACACACACACACACACACATGGACACACACACACACACACACACACACACGGACACACGGACACACGGACACGGACACACGAACACACACACACACACACACAGACACAGGGACACACACACGGACACACACACACACGGACACAGACACATGGACACACACACACGGACACACACACACACACAGACACAGGAACACACACACGGACACACACACACACGGACACGGACACATGGACACACACACACACACACACACACACACGGACACACACACACACACACACACACGGACACACACACACACACACATTCAGACTCCGGAAAGGTTCTCTGGCAGAAAGCGCTCACTGGAAAGATTTAAGAGCCCCTGTGAGCCAGCCGCTCTCTGTTGTTTACAGCTGCCTGGAAGACTATACTTTATCTCCTCTGCATTCTTCTCCTCATTAACCCCTCAGAAGCGCAGAAGAAGAAGAAGAGATTATCTGAGCACACACCGTCTACGCCGGGGTGCTGACGGATACACGAGAATCACTGCCATCTTTCACGCCAGACGACGTTGGAAATCGGTTGGGAGTTGGGGGAAAAAATAAACAAGAAGAGCAATATGCAACTGGGTTCTTAGTTGTGAATATGAAAGTATGTTCTTTCTTTAAAAAAATTAAAAATTAAAAAAAAAAAAAAAAAACTTTGGGAATTGCTTCCCCAAAACATTGCCCCCTCTTGTGATCTGCATTTGAACTGCAATGTTTTTCTCACCACAGAAGAGCAGGGGGTGCTGTTCATTATTGGCTTAGCACTCCACGTTGTCAGAAAGGATGCAGCCATTTTATACACGTGTAGGCCACACAGCACCAATGAATGACAGTTGGAGAAGATAGTTGCGTCAATCTGGCCCGAGAGCGGAGGCATATGAAAGGTCCTTGCCGCCACGGATTCCTTATACTTACCAGATTTTCAGCTCTTTATTAATATGCCAATCCTTAATACTTCTTTAGCCCTGTCGTTGAAGCACAAACTTTCTAATCCAATGCATCTTCTAGAAATTCATGAAGGGCAAGACCAAGTAATGTCCCAAACTGTTGTGTAATAGTCAACTAAATATTTTGTAGCCAAGAAGCAGAGATGATGCAAGGACCACAGGTACAGCGTATCTGGTCCGCATATAGAATCTGTGGCTGCTAGCTCCCAGCAACCTCTCGTGTACTGTCTTTTGTTTCTTGTTCTCCAGATTAAAATGCTTTGTTGAGGGACAGTTGGGGGACAAATTACAATTGTAGGGAGGGCATCGGTCTCAATAGGCAGAGAGCTTAACCCAACGGGAGAGTTTTGTGAGAGCCAATTAGAAAAGTGACAAAACACCATTAAGGCTCTCAATAGGTATGATAATAGGGGGCTTTTTACACGATTCTGAAGGCTGATGTGTATTTGTCTAAGCTACAAGCTGTCTCTCCTCCTACCACACCTCTATGCAAAGCTAAAAGAGACAGATAAGGAACACCTGAGGAATTTGTTATTAAATACATTTATTTTCCAATTCAAACCCATTTAAAAAGCAGTGTCACAATAACATAAAAACAATTTACACAATATAAATTACGAGATTAAAAACTGAATCAAGAATGCCGCTGCTGTATATTATCATATATCGATGGGGACCCAATATGTAGAACGAGCAAAACACACATTTTCACAGAAGCACATGCAGGCAGTACAAATGAGCACAGATAAGTAAATTCCAAATCCACAAGGAAAAGCCATTTGCTCATTCTCAGAGAATCATATTTCTGTGTGTGTGTGTGTGTGTGTGTGTGTGTGTGTGTGTGTGTGTGAGACAGAGAGCGAGAGAGAGCGAAAGAGAGAGAGAAAGAGATGGAGAGACAGAGACTATGTGGATATCCTGTTGTATTTACTATTCTGATGAACTCTGGAGAGCAGAGAAGGCTTTTTTCACCATGAGAAACTGAGATTCTCTGTGTGACCGCTTCAACTTCGCCCGACGGTTCTGAAACCAAATCTGAAAAAAAATGAAACAAAAATGAAAATGAAAAAACAAATCATCCATATTTTATTTTCATTATTCAGGTGGATATGACTTGGTTGAAATCACTTGTCTCAAACAATTGAATATTTTCTTTTGCTTTTCCAAATGGCAATACACAAGACAATACAATACAATCTCTTCAAACATCAAATGTGTTATTTTTTCCTCTTTCGTCACAAGATTGAGGACCCTCTTATTCAAGGAAAAATCTATATATAAAAATAATAATAATACATTGAATAATTCAAGACAAAGCGATTTATGGTTAGATTGAACCATCTCAGCAACAGAAATAAAAATACACAATAAAATAAATATTGGCACCTAGGAGCATTATGACGAGCCACGTCCACGTATGTACTGAACAACTTTGAGTTCCCTGGCACGTACCTGTATCCGGTCTTCATCCAAGCCCAGTCTTTGCGCGAGCTCCTCCCTTACATCAATACCCGGGTAGGAGTTCACCTTGAATACACTTTCCAGAACCTCAATCTGTAGACAAAAAGGACAACGGGGTTGAAATGTCACCGAGGAAACTGGCGGCAGGTGTTTATGACGCCAATGAATGTCTCTTCGTCAACATTTTTTTTTAAATTAGCGGTTTACCTGCGTTCCCGTAAAAGCGGTGCGGGGCCTGCGACCAATGTACCAGTTGAGCGTTCTTCTGTAGGAATCCGTGGTAATCCGTTTGCACACAGCACTCTCCTCTTTGACCTTTGCCTCTGATGATCCGTGTGGGATGTTTGCTACAGTGTGAACTTGAAGTAGCGTTGTCTCCGAATCTGAAATTTCGCAATGACATTAGAAAGACTATTCTTCGGAGAGCAAAAGCATAGGCCCGTTTAGAAGCTGTATCTTCGAATAAAATAGGTAAAGAAAAACAAGTGACGTAAACATGTTTTCAACAATATTACAATCTAAAAAGTAAGAAAAATATGATTATTATTTTTCGAAAAAGTCGCCGATGACCATTATCATACCCATCCATGGCCGATGTGGTTTCTGCGATGTTATTATTGGACGCTGTTCTGTCCTGTCCAGTCCAAGGATGCTTTCGATGGTGAACAGCGTCTTTTTGTCGATCACCTTAAGAGCGGTGGAGCGAGAGGAAGGCATGCTGAAAAACGAACCGACTGCAATCGCGCGGCACAGCCAGGTGCTCTAAAACACTTGGCGCACAACCAGCGCTTCCTCACTTATAGATGACAAACTTTCAGTGTATCCAGTTCCGAAAGGATTTGCCACGTCATTAATTAAAATCTTGTAGTGGCAAGGCTTAGCATCTGAATTAGGACCCCCGCCATGGGGCATAGAGGGTAATTGTTGCAGGTACTTTGCGCATCCAAGGGGGGGGCACAAACAGTGGGCGTGATCATGTTATCTCTTTGGGACAGAGCAGTATTTAAACCTCCCATTAAAACAGTCAAAACTTAACGGGCATCCTTTTCTTTTAAACTAGCAAAGTAGAAAATTAGACCCACTCTCCTTTGCGCATTTGCCGAGGAATGGGAATCATTTATTTTTCAATAATGCAATCGTCATCATAATGAGAAAACATTGAAGTAATCTCATTTAGGTAAAAAAAACAAACAAATAACAGAATTTTAAAAATAATAATCCCTTAATGCTATTGAGATAATCCTACTGAATATTCCCTCGTTTCTCTTCACATGCATATACGACGATGAATGCGGACAATGGCACACAAAAGGTATCTGCAGAAGGCACGCAGTGGCAGGTTGACTTCGCTAAAATCCAGGTGTAATAATTGCTTTGCGGCCATTTTGAGATTAGTCGTCACTTAATCATTCAAATGCAGGCGCTGTAAGTAAACAACGGTCCTGTTTATTTTCTTCCTCAAGCGGGAAGGATTCTGCAAACAAACAAGGCCATTTCCCAGTGCATGGGCGCCATCGTATCCGCTTTTTGTTTGCAGAAAAATAAGTTGAAGGAATTTTAAGACGCATCACATAGGCTACTTAGAATTCGTGCTCCGAAGACGACGACCACGGTGAACGTTGGTTTTGTAGTTACTGCAACACGAAGAATGGAAGTTGTGTAATATTATTCATTGATTCTACAGGAGCTTGGTTTTGAACAATGTGTTTTTTATATCAATATAATTCCTATAGTCAATATTATATGCCGTCCGCCAACCATAAAACAATGCCTCATCAACTTTTTAAACGGCTTAATGGAGAAACGCAGCTAAGGGTATTTTTGCAATTAAATTAACAGTGAGCATTAAAAGTAAATGGAAACAGTAATTTGTGCGTACAATAAAGCTCCCTACAGTGGCTTCAGAAAATATCCAGATCCCTTCACTTTTTCTACACTATATTGTGTTGCCATTTTTGCCCATCAATGTACACTCAACCCAAAATGACAAAGTGAAAACGTGTTTCCAGAAATGTTTGCTAAAAACAGAAACTTACATAAGTATTCATACCTTTTGCTGTGACACTCCCAATTGTGGTTAACTGCATACTGCTTGTTTTATTTATCCTTGAGATGTGTCTTGAACCTGATTAGAGTCCACCTGTGGCAAATTGAATTGACTGGACATAGTTGAGAATATATACACAGGTGTGTGCCAATAAGTCCAATAATTCGCAGTGCGAGTCAGGACAAAAACCAAGCCATGAAGGCAGAAGAACCGGCATACATCAGGCCAAGTGTATGAATCCATTTATAAAGCTTTCAGTGTTTTCCAGGAGCACAGTTGCCTCAAATTGTGAAATAGAGGAAGTTTGGAACCACCAGGACTCTTCCGAGAGTTGGCCATCCGGCCCAATTGAGGAACTGGGCAAGAAGGTCCTCGGTCAGAGAGGTGACGCAACAGTCACTCGAACAGCTTGAGAAGTCCTCCCGCAGAGATGGGAGAACCAGGCAGAAGGACGGCCATCTCAGCAGCACTTAGAGCGCTGTAAAGGCGGTATATAAGCCACGGTGTCCTCTTTAAGTGTCTGGTTTGGAAGCACCATTTAGAAATACGCATCATATCCAAGTTTTAGGTTTAAAAAGCAGCCCTAATAGCCCAGATATATAATAGCTGAATAATAGCCCAAGGGCGACATTGGCTCAGGCAGTAAGAGCAGTCGTCTCATTGGCTCAGGCAGTAAGAGCAGTCGTCTCATTGGCTCAGGCAGTAAGAGCAGTCGTCTCATTGGCTCAGGCGGTAAGAGCAGTCGTCTCATTGGCTCAGGCGGTAAGAGCAGTCGTCTCATTGGCTCAGGCGGTAAGAGCAGTCGTCTCATTGGCTCAGGCGGTAAGAGCAGTCGTCTCATTGGCTCAGGCAGTAAGAGCAGTCGTCTGGCAGTCGGAGGGTTGCCGGTTCAATCCCCCCGCCGGGCAGTGTCGACGTGTCCTTGAGCAAGACACCTAACCCCCAAATGCTCCTGACGAGCTGGTTGGTGCCGTGCATGGCAGCCAGTCACCATTGGTGTGTGTGAGTGTGTGTCAATTGTACAGGGCTTTGGATAAAGGCGCTATATAAATGCCTGCCATTTACCATTTAGATAAGATGAAGTAAAATCACTGGAAGAGGGAGACGACACAAAATGAGCGCACACACACTGCCTTCCAATGCTGTACATTTATTTTTAAAAGATCTTTAGGCATTTTTAAAAAGTTATCTTTGCTTTAACTGCCACAAGAATCACCGATGTATATACAGTAAACATTTTAAGAAAACATCAACTCCTTGTCCTATAACACTAAAGTGCAGTTCCCCCATAAACTTTAACTAACCTCTACTCCTTCACCGTTGTTTCATGCCAATCAATTAAAGCAGAGACAGTCCACTTCAGGATAATCTTGAGATATTCACACTTACTCAGTCTTATCATTTATTTGTTCTATTTGAAAGTAAATTCTAATTTGCAGTCCTCTTACATTGTAGCAGGAAATCTCATCCTCGAACATGTAGCTGCTCATATTAAATGCAAAAAAAAAAAAAAGTAGGCCTACAGGGGTTTCACGTCGATGCAATGGGTGTACCATGAAAACAGAATTTTCCTAAAGTATGAAAATGAAATGGAAATGAATAACACGGTAAACATATTTCAGCCAAGTCACAGAGATGCATGCACTCAGTGGACATATTTTCAATTCCTCACGACTCAACGAGAGACATCACGTTCAATTGTAATGTGGCATCTGTTGTACGGGGGCGTCAAATTTTGGGATATGAACAAAATTAGCGTTTTAGGGTAAAAAAAAAGAAAACCTGCTAAATTATGCCCTCTGAGTGCGACTGACATTCATTTGGCCCACTAACTCGAAGAAAACTTACACGCAGATAATTCTGTGGGTGAAGCAAGGGAAAACTGCAAGCAAAAAAGAGAAAAGGTTCTCTTTTCCCGCTTTCCCTCACGTGAGAATGAAACGTAACATTTTATATTTAACTTCCTGACTGGAGAAGAGGCTTCCTCAGATGTTCAATACCAGCTCAAAGCCTCCAAATGAAAACTCTGAATATATCCTGGGCTTTTGGGGAGATTCCTGTGATCGTGTGATCAATGTACACATTTAAACAATTGCAAATATCCACACCAGTTTAAAGTGGAGCACGATGGCGTGGAGATGGCACAGAGAACTGGAGCAGAGTAGTAAGTGTTACATACAGATGACAAGCAAATATACTCCCAATTTCATTTTACATACACAGACAAAAATCGACAGACGAGACACACCAGTGAGGCATAAAAAAAGGATTTCACAACTGCTTTGACAACGGGGACCGTTGGAAATAAACGGCGATATTCTCCATATTTAAAAGTAAATGTGAAGGCATATGGGCACAGTATTTTGATTAGGGTTTCTGAGCGGTCTGCCAGACTCAGCTGAGATTTGAATAAGCACTATTATGTAGGTGACTCAGCGTATACACTCCGGTTAAAAAAGCAACAACCTGCCATGCTTTCATTCTCGAAAATCTGTTAGATCATCATGCCAATTCCCCCTGCTCGCCTTGGAAGTCTAAATTAGACGCGCGTCTCTCCTCCACGTACTTCAAACTGCTCATTAGCCGCGGGCTCCTCACAAACCGGACTCGGTAACGAGCCGACCCGTGTTTGACTGGCGCGACCAGACCAAGATCGGTGATGGAAAGCGTGACCTGCAGTAGCCCCCTCGGTCAACAGATCCCATGCAAAACTTGTTAATCACATAATCACACTGTAACAGAAGCTGAGAATACAGTAATGAATTAAATGTACATTATTAAACATACATTGCAAGTCCTTAATAAATGTGTTGGTTATTAACACGTGCAATCACCCTCTGATAGGTTTAGTATTCCATACATCTCTTTTTTAATGTTTTAGTATGCGGTGGTTTATCAGTTCTGCATTGATTTATATATAAAACATTATACTCTAAAAGCACATTTTATATATGTATATGTATATATACACATACACATATATATATACACATATATATATATAAAATGTATATCTTCTGAATAAAGAAGCCAGTACAAAATAAAAGATTTATACAAAGCGAGGAATTTTCTTGGAAAGCTCAAAGGGCAGAGTCCAAAAGTCATCAGACTTCCTCTTTCATAGTGTTTATGTTCTTCTTCTCTTGTTTTGGGGCCGGGGTTGGAGGTGACCTTCCTCTCGCGTGGTGGAGCCCCAGCTGGGGCAGGCAGAGGCCCTGCAGGGGGGGTCACAGGGTGGGGGTGCGCGCGTGGGCGGGGCCGGTCTCACCCCTGCGGCTCAGTCTGCTCCAATCAGGCGTCCGACTCCCCCTTCTTCCGCCCCTCCTCCCCGGCGTCGCTGTCCTCCGATTGGCTGTTGCTCAGCACCAGGACCTGTCCGTCAGCGGCGGCCGGGCTGGGCCGCGCGGAGGCGGCGATCAGACGGCTCTGCTCCTCTAAGTCCTGACGAGGGGAGACGGGCGGGGGGGACAAACAGGTTCAACACCGGCGCGGGACGGTCCCGCACGGGACGGGCCCCACACGGGCGCTCTGCATGTATCTGCCTCACGTAACACTGATGAGTGTGTGTGTGTGTGTGTATATGTGTATTGTGTGTGTGCGTGGTATGCGTTCAGCACCTTCTCAATCTGTTTCTGTTTGCTCAGCTCCTCCTGCTGTTTCTCTTTGGCCTTGTCCAGCTCCTTCTGCTTCTCTGAGGCCCTGCGGTCCTGAGCACAGAGAGCAGCACCGTTACCACAGCCAATCAAAACGCACGTATTTAACCCACAGCCAATCCAAAAGCACACATTTAACCCACAGCCAATCCAAAAGCACGCATTTAACCCACAGCCAATCCAAACGCACGTATTTAACCCACAGCCAATCCAAACGCACGCATTTAACCCACAGCCAATCCAAACGCACGTATTTAACCCACAGCCAATCCAAACGCACATATTTAACCCACAGCCAATCCAAACGCACGTATTTAACCCACAGCCAATCCAAACGCACGTATTTAACCCACAGCCAATCCAAACGCACGTATTTAACCCACAGCCAATCCAAACGCACGCATTTAACCCACAGCCAATCCAAAAGCACGCATTTAACCCACAGCCAATCCAAAAGCACGCATTTAACCCACAGCCAATCCAAACGCACGCATTTAACCCACAGCCAATCCAAACGCACGCATTTAACCCACAGCCAATCCAAACGCACGCATTTAACCCACAGCCAATCCAAACGCACGCATTTAACCCACAGCCAATCCAAACGCACGCATTTAACCCACAGCCAATCCAAACGCACGCATTTAACCCACAGCCAATCCAAACGCACGCATTTAACCCACAGCCAATCCAAACGCACGCATTTAACCCACAGCCAATCCAAACGCACGCATTTAACCCACAGCCAATCCAAACGCACGCATTTAACCCACAGCCAATCCAAACGCACGCATTTAACCCACAGCCAATCCAAACGCACGCATTTAACCCACAGCCAATCCAAACGCACGCATTTAACCCACAGCCAATCCAAACGCACGCATTTAACCCACAGCCAATCCAAACGCACGCATTTAACCCACAGCCAATCCAAACGCACGCATTTAACCCACAGCCAATCCAAACACATGTATTTAACCCACAGCCAATCAAAACGCACGTATTTAACCCACAGCCAATCCAAACACACGTATTTAACCCACAGCCAATCAAAACGCACGCATTGAACCCACAGTCAATCCAAACGCACGTATTTAACCCACAGCCAATCAAAACGCATGCATTTAACCCACAGCCAATCCAAACGCACGTATTTAACCCACAGCCAATCCAAACGCACGCATTTAACCCACAGCCAATCCAAACACATGTATTTAACCCACAGCCAATCAAAACGCACGTATTTAACCCACAGCCAATCCAAACACACGTATTTAACCCACAGCCAATCAAAACGCACGCATTGAACCCACAGTCAATCCAAACGCACGTATTTAACCCACAGCCAATCAAAACGCATGCATTTAACCCACAGCCAATCCAAACGCACGTATTTAACCCACAGCCAATCCAAACGCACGTATTTAACCCACAGCCAATCCAAACACACGTACTTAACCCACAGCCAATCAAAACGCACGCATTGAACCCACAGTCAATCCAAACGCACGTATTTAACCCACAGCCAATCCAAACGCACGCATTTAACCCACAGCCAATCCAAACAAATCAATCTTTGAGAAGAGGGAGTGAGTTGGCCTGATTTAGTCGAGCAGTTTCTGCTTTTTGTTTTCTGCTTTTCCACTTTTGCTCCCCAATTTCACAGTGCTCAGGGCTGCCGGCCACAGTTGGCATAATCCAGTTTATCTGAGCATTCAACAGACAGCCAGCGGCTCTGAAGACTCCCTATCACTGCCCCCCAGACACCGTGTGTCCACGGCATGTCTACCGCACGTCTCCCACAGCGGGGCAGCCAGGCCAGTTTCAGGCTCTATTCTGCGGCCGGCTGCCTGACAGACAGCGGAGCTACTTACCATCTCTGAGTGGAAGGCGATCTGCTTCGCCAAGCCCACACTGTCACAGATCTAACCACAGAAGGAGGAGACATTTTACTATCACAAAAAACATTTCTGCACCTAGCCCTTTACGAACGGGTCACGCCAGAGCGCTTCACAAACGACACGTTTTTCTGCATCAGAAGAATCGGGAAGCAGTGTGGTCAGTGTGTGCTGCCGCTTCTGCATTAACAGACCATTGATGAGCAGTGCGGGGAGAATAGAGCTGGGGGGGGGGGAATAGAGCCGGCATTAACAGACCGTCTGCAGTGCAGGGGAATGGAGCCAGCATTGACAGACCATCCGCAGTGCGGGGGAATAGAGCCAGCATTAACAGACCGTCCGCAGTGCAGGGGATTAGAGCCAGCATTAACAGACCATCCGCAGTGCGGGGGAATAGAGCCAGCATTAACAGACCGTCCCCCTGAGCAGTGCGGGAGGAATAGAGCCGGCATTAACAGACCATCCGCAGTGCGGGAGGAATGGAGCCGGCATTAACAGACCGTCCCCCTGAGCAGTGCGGGGGAATAGAGCCGGCATTAACAGACCGTCCGCAGTGCGGGGGAATAGAGCCAGCATTAACAGACCGTCCCCCTGAGCAGTGCGGGAGGAATGGAGCCGGCATTAACAGACCATCTGCTGATCAGTGTTGGGAAATGGAGTCGGCATTAACTGACAGAGGCAGCTGGTCTGTGTGTGAGGGACAGGCCGGGGTGGGGAGGGGGTACCTTCTCGCCGTCGTTGTTGGACTCGAAGATGTAGCAGACCGAGACGGGCTGGCCATCGGCCCGCCCCCCCGCCGTCTGCAGCACAAAGCCAAACAGACGCTTGTTCTCCTGGTGGGAGGCTACCAGCACTATGCTGGAGAGGGGGAACTGAGACACACAACAGGAGGAGAGAGAGAGGGGGGGGGAGAGGGGAGAGTGGGGGGGAGCAGAGGGAGGAGAGAGAGGGGGAGAGGAGAGAGGGAGGAGAGAGAGGAGAGGGAGGAGAGAGAAGGGGAGAGGAGAGAGGGAGGAGAGAGAGAGGGGGAGAGGACAGATGGCAGATGGAGGAAGAGTGAGGTAAGGAGGGGTGGGAGGAAGGAGAGAGGAGTAAAAAGTAGAGGAAGAAATTGTTAGAGAGATTTATCGTTATCATCGCCATAGTTCTGGGGAACATACATAGGGTCACCTCAAAAATGGCATTGGCATTGTTGGCATTGGAGACGGCAATACTTACCCTCAATCGTGTCACCTGCGTCTGTGGATCGATGAGCCTGGAGACCAGAGACACACAAAATGGAGGAACGTCTTAGTTCTGATCACACATTAACGCGTCCAGGTTTCAACGTCCTCATGAAACATCACCTTCAGATCACACATTCAATGGAACCAGGAAACTGACCTGGTGGGAACCACTAATCGGATCAGGCCAACACGCATTCGCCACTCATCCCTAACACTGTACACTGTAAGGAGCAAGGACGCAAGGGGCCTACGTTCTGTCTCTCACCCCAAACTCTATATAATGGGGTAAGGGGGAGCCCCTAACTCTGTACAATGGGTAAGGAGACAGCCCTAACTGTATAATGGGGGCGGTCTGTAGTGTAATGGTTAAGGTAAATGACTGGGCCACGCAAGGTCGGTGGTTCTAATCCCGGTGTAGCGACAATAAGATCCGCACAGCTGTTGGGCCCTTGAGCAAGGCCCTTAACCCTGCATTGCTCCAGGGGAGGATTGTCTCCAGCTTAGTCTAATCAACTGTACGTCGCTCTGGATAAGAGCGTCTGCCAAATGCCAATAATGTAATGTAATGTAATAATGGGGTAAGGGGGAGCCCCTAACTCTGTATACTGGGTAAGGGGGAGCCCCTAACTCTGTATAACGGGCGAGGAGGCGGGGTCTCACTTGAGGCAGTCGCAGGTGACCAGCAGGTGGGACTCGGTCATGCGGAAGATGTTGTGGATGGCGCGCGCGGCCAGGATCTGACGCATGGTCTCGTAGACGACGTCGGCGCTCTCCGACGCCCGCACCTCCATGCAGCCCAGGAAGCGCACGATGTAGAGCTGGTGCAGGATGGAGTCTGCACACACACAGCGGGGTGAGAACACACAACATACTGTGCACATACACATATATATATATATATACACACACACACACACACACACGTATATATATATATAGACACACACATTGCAGGATGGAGTCTGCACACGCACAGCAAGGTGAGAACACACAACATACTGTGCACACACGCATATATACTCACACACACACACACACATATATATATATACACACACACACACACACACACACACACACACTGCAGGATGGAGTCTGCACACGCACAGCAAGGTGAGAACACACAACATACTGTGCACACACGCATATATACTCACACACACACACACACATATATATATATACACACACACACACACACACACACACACTGCAGGATGGAGTCTGCACATGCACAGCGGGGTGAGTACACACAACATACTGTGCACACACACATATATATATATACACACACACACACACACACACACATATATATATATACACACACACACACTGCAGGATGGAGTCTGCACACACACAGCGGGGTGAGTACACGCAACATACTGTGCACACACACATATATATATATATATATACACACACACACACACACACACACATATATATATACACACACACACACATATATATATACACACACACACACACACACACACACACACACACATATATATATATATATACACACACACACACACACACATATATATATATACACACACACACACACACACACACATTGCAGGATGGAGTCTGCACACACACAGCGGGGTGAGTACACGCAATGACATACTGCTCACACTCACATACACATGTAAACACACACACCACAAACACAAACATATACACACTCAGTTTCACACATATATACTAACACACTCACACACACACATATATATACACACTCTCTCTCACATATATATATTAACACACACACACACACACACACACACACACACACAAAAACACGGCCATATTTTCCGGAATCACTTGGTATTTTCCCATGGAAAGACGATAAGTGCCCCGGGCAGATGACAAATGGGCTGTAATGGGCGGAACACATTATGCGTGGGTTTTTCTCCGGTGGATTCAATCACAGCTAAATTACCTCTTCTCATTCGCTTTAAAGTTGCCGGCTTTGAGTCCTGGGCTTACTGCAATTTTCCAGTGTACAATGAAGCAGGAAGACGTTGTCGTAAGAAAAAAAAAAAAAAAAAAAAAAAAATTCTCCCACGAGGAATCTGTGCAGGAAACGCAGAATCCCCGCAACAGAATTTATGGCACATCAGGCAAAGCGCCAAGAGCAGAGATGACGCTAAATTAGCTCGGGGAGGAGATAACTAACGGAGTCATTGCATGTCAGAACCGCTGCCCGCTGTAGGAAACGGTTCAGTGATATTTGACGAAGAGCCAAACAGAAGCTGGCGGCAGTAAGGAGGGAAAGCAGGGGTACGGAGACGTGGCCCATCCAGCCAGCCAACGCTCTCCTCTAGAGGATGTGACTGTACCCACAGGCCCGACAGAGGGCAGACAGGGTTTTGGGCGGGACAGAGGTTGGCGATCAGGTAAGAAAAGTAAATGGCATAATTTAAATGTCAACTGACATGGTTTATGAAAATAGACAGCTGCTCGTGTGATTTTAAAGTTTAATCCTAATGACCATCAATAACCTGTGCTTTGCTCTACTGGCAATTGGCTTTCATAGGGCAACATTTTTGGATCCAGTACCCTACCACTTGTGTAAACCAGATGTTTACATGACTGTTTCTCATCACAAATTTTAAGGTAAGTCTGTCAAAGTATTTGCGATGAAACCTTAATACAATTAACATGTGTTAGATATATAGCTTAACCCTCTCTACTTTGCCCCCCCCCCCCCCCCCCAGAGGGCAATTCCCACCTATTTTGAACTAGTCATATAAAAGTGTCAATACCTCAAAAACTAATTACAGCACACACATGGATGGAGACTTAAGTTAAAGAAGAGGCTTGTACCACTCAAAGATTTTAAACATATCAAATTTATGTCAAAGCATGTACATACAGTGTACACAAAATATACACTTGAATACAATAAAATGACAAAACCTATGTTCTTACAGTTTAGCTTTTAGTCAAGGACCAACCCAGAACTACTTTATATTCGTGCACAAACTTGATGACAGCTTTTGTACAAAATCTAGGAAAGATATCAACAGGAATTTAATTTTCCAAAAACTGCACCCAGATATCCTCAAGTGTCCCCAAATCTCTCCAAATACAAAACATCTGCTTATATTTTAGCCCAGACAAATGAAGGATCAGAAAAAACATATGTTTCTATGAAAACAGATTTTTTGATACAAAATGTAAAGAAAATTTACCTTCACATGAATTTTATTCACATGAGTATGATTTTATGAAGCATGCCCAAAGTGTCTAAAAATGATTACTCACCCTAATTCTTTCTAACCAAACTGCTTCACATTTACAGTGGAACTTTATTTCAAAATTAGGTTAGCCAGAGCCCCATTAGGCAGTTTATTAATAACAAGTCCAAATCCTGTAATTACACAAGTCCGTATGTTCATTCCGCCATGTGAACGCAGCGATATTCCTAAACTGTCCGTCACCTGAATGACACATTATACTTTGTTGGAAATGGTAGGAAACCCAGCACAAGAAGCTTACCATGTTTTACATTAGTTTGGTCCTGAAATTACCGAGCAATGCATTCACGCAACAATAGGTAGTAGTTCAAGACGACATTCGCTTACGTATAGTCCAGGGAAATAGATGGCTTTCTCAAAAATGGCTTACAAAATGAACTTCAATGTTAGTCAGAAAACAGTTGTAGCTCCATAACCAGGTGGGTTATATTGTTCAATAAATATGCACCTAATTATTTTCAAAACAAACTCACATTTCTACCAAACTGGAAATGTGTCGGCTGGATGTGCAATAAAAGTGAGCTGAGGAAAAAAAATGTATTCATTCGGCAGCAATTTGTTTATTCATGCAAGAACTGAATTGTATATTTTTGTTCTATTATGATTTCTTGACATAGAGAAATGGTATCATGGATTGTTAAAATATGCCTTTTATTGTCCGAGACTGTGCCAAGGTGAGGTTTGTAAACCATGAGGGTGGAGAGGGGGAGGCTGGAGTTGCCCTGCTTTGCAAATAAGAGGTTGATAAGTATCTAAACTTCTGTTCTCGCTAACAATCTGGCATCACCATTTCACGGTTTTATCGCGTTTCAGTTTTTTGTACGATAGCAATATGAACGCAACAATAATTTGAGACGTGGACAACCCAACCACCAGGGGGCAAAGCTGATATGGTTAACCTAGTTATCGTTCTTAAAAAGCCAAATTTGCGAAACCCAAGTTGCTTGTATTTTACTGTAATATCTTAATAACATTTTTTACAGCTGCCGACCGACTTCATTATTATAAATCAATTCAAATTGAGATTAGCTCAACAAATGGCACAGAAACACGCAGGGAAATTCAGTAGGTTAATCGTTTATTACAGGAGAGTTCATAAATTTAAGAACACAATAATAATAAGTGCATTCATGTGCCGTTTCAGCCTCCTCCCACAGCGGCTGCCCCTCTGCTCCTGCCGGTCTGTCCTGCGCCCCGATGCCCAGCCAGCAAACACACCTGCACAAAGGTCGTAGCCTCCATTTAATGGCATTTACTTCTCTGCAACATGTACATGTAAGTGTCTGGTACAGCGCTTTGAAGTGTCCTCTAACATTGCGTTTAATATAAATATGCTCTGGGGTTTAGAAAGGAGGAGGATGGCGACCAGCCTGCCGTTGGTCTCCAGCGAGGCGGGGTTTCAGATGCTGGGAAGGGAACTGCAATCACTCCACCTCAGCCGGGCCGGAGAGCGCCATTAGGACCGTGCCGGTCGCCATCAACCGCACGCTGCGCCAGGCCAACCCAACCCAGCCTCTCCCAACCCAACCCAGCCTCTCCCAACCCAACCCAGCCTCTCCCAACCCAACCCAGCCTCTCCCAACCCAGCCCGGCGTCCCAGGACAACCCAGCCCAGCCTCTCCCAACCCAGCCCAGCCTCTCCCAACCCAGCCCAGCCTCCCAGGACAACCCAGCCCAGCGTCCACCAGCTGACGGCCAGGCCAGCACTGTGCTACCCAGCACCCAACCCATCGTTGCAGCCCCGCCCGATGCTACCGACTTAGGCAGCAAAGAGGACACTTACGTTGTTTTGTTTTGTCTAACCCTCCTATTACGTTAAGATTTTATGACCGGTTTTACATTCAGGGTGAAATTAACTGGTTTTTAAGAGAAGTCAAACAGTGATTGGGGTCAAATGGACCCCCCAAACATAACAGGAGGGTTTAAACGACGGCTACACTTTGCCTATCTAGCGTAAATTAAATAAATAAACGGCGATACTGAGCGTGCGGTAAGCGGCGGGCGGCGTACGCGGTGCGCATACTCACTCAGGGGGCCAGGCGCTGGGCCTCCAGGTCCCTGCGCTCCCGCGCCTCCGCGTCCTCCTCGCCGGCGAACGGCGCGTGCAGCTCGGCCTCCCGCCGCCGAAAGTCCTCCAGCGCGGCCTCCGGGAGGTCCAGGGCGCCCCCGGTGCGCGCCGCCATGTTGTGCAGCACGCAGCACGCCACGAAGAACGCGCTGACCCGCTGCGGGCTGTACTGCAGCGTCCCGCACGAGCGGTCCAGGCAGCGGAACCGGGCCTTCAGCGCCGCCAGCGTCCGGTCGATGACCGCGCGCGCCTGGCCCAGCGCGCGGTTGAAGGCGCGCTGCCCGGGGGTGGCGGGCGCGGCGTAGGGCGTCAGGAGCCACGTTTTTAGCGGGTAGGCGTCGTCGCCCACCAGGCAGCCGTCTGCGGCCGCGTGGCCCCGGAAGGCGGCGGGCAGCGCGGAATTGGCCAGGATCCGCGCGTCGCGCGTGGACCCGGGGTACCGGGCGCACACGTGGGTCACCAGGCGGTTGGCGTCGCAGGTGACCTGGATGTTGACGGAGTGCGCGCCCTTCCGGTTGACGTAGGCGAGCGGGCGGGTGGGGGGGGCGCGCAGCTGCACGTGGGTGCAGTCGACGGCGCCCAGCACGCGGGGCAGCCCGCACGCGGCCCGGAAGTCCTGCTGGGCGCGCAGCCGGCGCCGGGGCGAGGAGGGGAAGGCCACGTGCTCGTCGGCGTGGCGCACCAGGCTGCCGCACACCGTGTGGATGGCCGCGCTGACCGCGCTCTGGCTGACGCCCGCGCCCAGGCTGACCGCGTCCTGGAAGGAGCCGGACGTCAGGAAGGCCAGCGCGGCGGTCACCTTGAGGGCCACGGGCAGGGCGCAGGACCCCGTGGGGCCGCCCTCGGCGTCCGCCGCCACCATGGCGCACACCTCCCGCACCACGGCGCGCGGGAGGCCCAGCCCGCGCGCGCACTCCTCCTCCGAGAGCTCGCAGAGCGGCCGGCGGCTCTTAAAGATCCGCGTCTTGTACTTGCGCCGCCGGCGGGCGCTTTCGCACTCCGCTCGGTTGCCTGCGGAAACGGAGAGTGAAACCGCGGTGATTCCAAATAAAATCCCACGTGGCGAAATTAAATTTTTTTTACAGAAAACTGCCCTTTTTTTTTTCTTTTTTTTTTTTTTGTCTTACCAAATAGGCCAACCCCCTTCTCCTGGTTCAGGGTTCGTCAACTGAAATTCTGATCCAGAATCAGCCTTTGCGTCACGCACGAATCACTGTGTCATAGCCCCCTTTATATTAGGTATGACATGGGTGTAACCAGCCTAATTAGTCAATTGGTGAGCCTTTTATGGAGGGGAATATTCATGAGAATGCTGTTCTTGGTGCATGGGGGCATCCATACATTTTTACTTCATACACACACAATTCAAAACATTAAAAATATTTTACGTTCAAGTCTAAGTTCATGTTGCGTTTATTGCGTCCCATTACAGACTGGTATAACAGCCAAAAACGAATCAATAACAGTGCAGAAAAGAAAATGAACAATAAATGCATGATATTTTTTTTTCTTACTTATGGGGATTGTATATTATCCATGAAAACTGCTGATCAGCTTTTGAATAGGCTGATCAGGTGGGCGTTGCATGAGAAAACCTCGACGTGAGCCATAGACCTGGGATGAGCAGGGGAGCGTTTGGTGGACCTGTCTGAACGGAAAATTGCAATAAGCTCCCAGTACGCAGCGGCTCTCTTGCTCACTTGGGCGTGGTGCGAGTCCCGAAATGACCAGAGGCATCCGGATCGTCCAGGAAAATCAACAGCACGGAAAATATGGCCCTCACACACTGAGGTGACATACTGTGTACACCCACACCCACACCCACACCCACACCCACACCCACACACACACACACACACACACACACACACCCCCACACACACACACACACACACACACACACACACACACACACACACACACACACAGGACAGAAAGACAGATTTACCTTCACTGTCCTCAGACGGCGTCTCTCCAGACTCTCCAAATGGGTTCGTCCTTCTTTCAAAAAGGAAAACGAGGGGGGAAAAAAAGACATTGGTGCTGACTGGGCGACTGCTCTAGATTTAGCTCCTGTTCAGACCCCTTTAATGACATGGGCCTGCCCCCCCAGAATCTACAGCCACGCTAAAAGCGGTCGTGACGAGTGAACTGCAGCACAGTCACTGGTGTGTGTGTGTATGTGTGCGTGTGTGTGTGTGTCGCGTGCGTGCCGGTCGCTCTGACCTGCTCCCCTGCCCGCCGCTCTTGGCCTGGCTGGCGTACTCCTCGCTGACGGGCGAGATGATGTCGAACTGGATGGGCGTGTCGGGGGCCACCAGGGAGTCCAGGGAGAGGGAGGACAGGGCGGGCGACTCACAGCCCATCGAGCTCTGGCTGCTGGAGCGCGCCGCCCTGGGGCGGCCTTGCCTGGAGGGAACGGGGAGGGTGAGCGGGGTGCGAGTGTGTTTGTGTGTGTATGGTGTGTGTGTGTGTGTGTGTGTGTGTGTGTATGGTGTGTGTGTGTGTGTGTGTGTGTGTGTGTGTGTGTGTGTATGGTGTGTGTGTGTGTGTGTAGGTGTGTGTGTGTGTGTGTGTGTGTGTGTGTGCGCGCGTGCGTGTGTGTATGTGTGTGTGTGTGTGTCTGTGTGTGTGTGTGCGCGCGTGTGTGTATGTGTGTGTGTGTGTGTGTGTGTGTATGTGTGTGTGTGTGTGTGCATGTGTGTATGTGTGTGTGTGTGTGTGTATGTGTGTGTGTATGGTGTGTCTCTGTGTGTGGTGCATGTGTGTGTGTGTGTGTGTGTGTGTGTGTGTATGGTGTGTGTGTGTGTCTGTGTGTGTGTCATGGTACAGGGTGTGTGTGTGTGTGTGTGTGTGTGTGTGTTTGAGTGTGTGTATGGGGTGTGTGTGTTCTCACGTGCTCGGCCGCAGACTCTCGTGTCTCTGCTGGAAGGAGGGCGAGGGCGTCACAGCCTCCAGGGCGGACTGGTTGACTCTAGCAGCAATCTCCTGCCAAAAGAGAGACGCCCTTAACACTGACTAACACAAGACAATGTGTCGCTTCCCAATGATAACATAATCCTCCCATATATCCCCCCCCACTATAACACATCCCACCTCAAGATAACATATCCCACCTCAAGATAACATATCCCTGCACTAACATAACATCCCCCCACTATAACATATCCCACCTCAAGAAAACATATCCCTGCACCAACATAACATATCCCTGCACCAACATAACATATCCCTGCACCAACATAACATATCCCTGCTCCAACATAACATATCCCTGCTCCAACATAACACCCCCCCCCACTATAACATATCCCACCTCAAGAAAACATATCCCTGCACTAACATAACATATCCCTGCTCCAACATAACACCCCCCCCACTACAACATCTCCCACCTCAAGATAACATATCCCTCCCCAAGATAACATATCGCTGCACCAGCATAACATATCCCACCCTAAGATAACATATCCCTGCACCAATATAACATATCCCCTCCCAAAGATATCATATCCCTGCACCAACATAACATATCCCACCCCAAGATAACATATCCCTGCACCAACATAACATATCCCTGCACCAACATAACATATCCCTGCACCAACATAACATATCCCTCCCCAAGATAACATATCCCTGCACCAACATAACATATCCCTCCCCAAGATAACATATCCCTGCACCAACATAACATATCCCACCCTAAGATAACATATCCCTGCACCAATATAACATATCCCCTCCCCAAGATAACATATCCCTGCTCCAACATAACATATCCCTGCACCAACATAACATATCCCACCCTAAGATAACATATCCCTGCACCAACATAACATATCCCACCCTAAGATAACATATTCCTGCACCAACATAACATATCCCTCCCTAAGATAACATACCCCACCTCAAGATAACATACCCCTGCACCAACATAACTTATCCCACCCTACGATAACATATCCCTGCACCAACATAACATATTCCACCCTAAGATAACATATCCCTGCTCCAACATAACACCCCCCCACTATAACATATCCCACCTCAAGATAACATATCCCTGCACCACTATAACATATCCCACCTCAAGACAACATATCCCTGCACCACTATAACATATTCCACCTCAACATATCCCTGCACCACTATAACATATCCCACCTCAAGATAACATATCCCTGCACCAACATAACATATCCACTCACCTCAGGGTTCTCACTCAGATAGATGCGTTTTGAGATGTTGTTAATCGTCGCAATCCACTGCAAGAATCAGCAGAGTCGAAGACATTCAATCAGCAAGAACATCACCCGTGTTATCATCAGTAACCTTAATAAGGTCATTATGAAGTTGCATATATCTTTAATCTTTAAATAATTAGGACAACACATAAAACTATACATTTAAACTATTCAACAATATAACAATTGACAAAAATCTATATATATAATTTTTATAATATATATATATCTTTTTTTAAGTTTACTTTTACTTTACTTCATATTAGAATAAAGGACACCAAGCAATAGCTGAATATGAGAGCAGCAAAATCTGACTATGCATCCTTTCTTTTTCACCTCTCATGCATCTGAACAGAAGTGCAGGCGTATCAGCCCATTAGCATTACTTTGATAGTTAGCATTACTTGGGGGGTTCGTTTGTCTTGATTTACATCTGAGTGCGCCCGGATTTAAGGACTATTTCTACACGCCAAAACACAAATCTGGCATAATTTGATGAAATTTAATTATGTAAATTTCCACTGAAGAATGTGCATGGCTAATGGAAAGTGCAAATGTATCTTTAGTTGTAAATAGGATGAATAAAAGGGAATTCAGGTCACAGAGACGAGCACAAATAACAGCCTTTTACAGTGACAGTGTACATAACGGTTCAGCTTTAATTCTCAGATGGAGCACTGCTGTCGTACCCTAGAGCAAGGTGATTCAAGGTGACGAAACAGACCTGCTTCAGTAAAAACACCCAGCCGTACAAGCATACAGGTCACTCCGTATCAGAGCGTCCGCTAAACACCCACTCGCAAGCGTACATTTTAACGTACCTCCTCACAATCTTTCCGACTCTCCGCCTGCAGAATGGCCACTCTGAAACACACACAGACACAGACACACACACACACACACACACACACACACACACACACACAGTATATCAGACATATCACTTTCACCTCCACAGGGGCTGGAATGAAACCAGGCCCAAAGTAAATGAAATAAATCTCAAACACGAGTCCATCCGCTGCAGTAATTGTAGTAAAAATAACACTCTCTGTGGAGAGCAGCGGAAAACTCACAGTTATGAGGCATACAGTCTTTTATTTCAGACTGTGGGCCACAAGGGTGGGGGCTGCTCAGTGTGAGAGTGTGTGTGCGCGCGCGCGCGAGTGTGTGTGTGTGTGTGTGTGTGTGTGTGTGTGTGTGTGTGTGTGTGTGTGTGTGAGAGAGTGCGTGTGAGTGCGTGTGAGTGCGTGTGTGTGCGTGTGTGTGTGAGAGTGTGTGTGAGTGCGTGTGTGTGTGTGTGTGTGTGTGTGTGTGTGTGTGTGTGCGTGTGTGTGCGAGGGTCTGAGTAACACACAGTAGACCCGGGTCAGATATGTAATCGCTTTGGATTCAAATGCTTCTGTGCTCCACGGATCTTGCCCGGTGCAATTGAGCCAATCAAGAGAACCGGCAGGCGGGGCTTGAGAGTATTCCACCACACCAGACAAGCTCAGTGAAGCGTAGAAAAGCATTTGAATCCATAACAATGACATATGTGACCCCGGTCTGACACAGTGGTGCACTGCCCATCAAGCCAGCACTCAGTAACGTGATGACAAATCGCAGCCCTGTGGTTGTGCCCACTAGCGATGGATACAGAGTATACGGGGTTGGGAACAGGGCATGTAACGCCAAGTATACAGGGTAGGGAACAGGGCCTTTAATGTAGCGGTTGCAGGTTCCACTCCCAGGCAGGGCACTGGTGCTGTACCACTCAGTGTGGAACAGAACCTGACCCGAGTATTACATATTCGTTCAGCCTCCACAGGCCGCTTGGCACCTCCCCCTCTCAGAACCTCCACCTCACGCTCACGACTACTGTCTGTTCTGGCTCCACGGTGGTGGAACGAACTCCCCGTTGAGGTCAGAACTATAGAATCTCTCCCAACCTTCAAGCGCAAGCTGAAGACACACCTCTTCAAGCAGCACCTCTCCCCATCCCTCCCTACCTCCCTGTGAACCTTAATTGTTGTCTCTGTGACTTGCTTTGTGTATCGGTATTTTTAGTTGGCTAGGTAAGCAGTGTTTGGATAGTTAACTTTGGTCACTTTTGCTCTTTGTTTGTTTGTTCAAAAAAAAAAAAAAAAAAATGGCCCTTGTCCTTCTCTTTGTTGTGCAGGTAGCAGTTGAAATTGTACTTCCCTCTAGAGTCTTTCAGCGAACTTATCCCTGGTTATGGGTATGCACTGTGTTGTACGTCGCTCTGGATAAGAGCGTCTGCCAAATGCCAATAATGTAAAATGTAATGTAACATATCCGCCTGTGTAAGTGGACACTATGCAAAAATGAAAAGCGTATCAGACACTCTGGATGAGAGCGAATGTAAAATGCAAATGTAGTCACAGACACGGTCCTACAATGTTATGAATAGCCGCAGCAATATTTAATGTAAACATTGAAGGTCGAATGACATGATACATGAGCTAGGAGCAAAAGTCCTCCTAGGTCCGTTTCTATGCTCACTGGACAGAATAACGTGCACAGAAGATCCGACTTATA
>NC_083773.1:4963635-4973635 GCF_963514075.1 Conger conger
ATATGACATGACCTCCTGGACCTGGTCAGCAGCCTGGCAGCAGTAAGGCATTCGGGGCTGTAATCATGATTATTTGAAATTTTCTTTGTCAGACTTTACCTTAATCAACTGAGAACCAGGTTTGAGGTCAGTTAAGGAAAATGAAGGGGGGGAAAAATTGAATTCATCAACTGTAAAAAAAAAAAATTAAAAAATTTAAAAAGTATGTGTTAGTGTAATGTTCTTTCAGGATTTCATAGGTCATGTATTGGAGTTCCAGTCATGTTATGAAAATAATTAATTGGAATGGAAGTGACCCCACCCAGAGTGATCTTTTGCAGGGATGACAGGGGAATGAATCAAAGTGGGTAGAGAAGGACACGGCTTGTCTAGCCAAGAAGTAGCAGGTGATGACAAGGTCACCACAGGTAGAGAGTCTGTTTGTTCTGTGGGAATTCTGCCAGGTGCCAAAGGGTGACATTGGCCCGGGTGGTAAGACCCGTCGTCTGGCAGTCGGAGGGTTGCCGGTTCGATCCCGCCCTGGGTGTGTCGAAGTGTCCCTGCGCAAGACACCTAACCCCCAAATGCTCCTGACGAGCTGGTCGGCGCCTTGCATGGCAGCCAATCGCCGTCGGTGTGTGAGTGTGTGTGGGTGAATGAGAAGCAGCAATTGTACAGCGCTTTGGATAAAGGCACCATTAAAAATGCAGACATTTACCATTTTACCAAACGATCTTTAATAACCACAATGAGTCAGGACCTCAGTTTAATGTTTAATGTGAAGGACGGTACCTTCTACAGGCCCATGTCCATCACTGTGGCTTGCCAGGAACAGGATCCAGCGTGGTATGGTGGCTTAGTTTCAGCCGATGAGATATGTGTGTGTGCATGTGTGTGTGTGTGTGTGTGTGTGTGTGTGTGTGTGTGAGCGGTGCTGTAGCGTGGCACAGCGTTGGAGAACAGCTCGAGTACAGGGCACACAGCGGAGCAACACTCCCTACAGACTGGAGGGAGCCCACCTCTGTTTATCTGTCTGGAGAAGACATCCCACTTTACGTCACCGCGGGGAGGAAACCGAACCAGAAGATGGCCAACTCGAGCCCTCCAGCTCATTGCACATTACAGAGTAAAACAGTGTGCATGTCTGCCCCGAGAGAGGAAGGAGATTAACACAGCCTATTAAGCAGGAGTGACAGTTATTATGAAAGAAGCAGGATGGGTCATATCACTCCCCTGAAGGCTGTAGTTGTCTAAGCATACCCGTTCACCAAGGGAGAAACCTCATTAAGTCCAACCGAGCAGATCGTGTGTGTCAGCACTGCACCTGGACATGCGTGCGCATGTCTGTCGACAGGGCATGTGTGTGTGTGCGTGAGTGTGTGAGTGTGTGCAGGTGTATTCTAAGGGTGCTAACGTGTATGTTGGAGTCTGTGCATGTGTGTGTGTGTCTGTCGACAGGGCATGTGCAGATGTGTGTGCGTATGAATCCGCATGCATGTGTGTGGTCTGGAGTCTGTGTGTGCGTGCGTGAGTGTGTGAGAGTGTGCAGGTGTATTCTAAGGGTACTAACGTGTATGTTGGAGTCTGTGCGTGTGTGTGTGTATCCTAAGGGTACTACGTGTAGTAGGTTGGAGTCTGTGCGTGAGTGTTTGTGCAGGTGTATTCTAAGGGAGTTAACGTGGAGGTTGGAGTCTGTGCGTGTGTGTTTGTGCAGGTGTATTCTAAGGGAGTTAACGTGGAGGTTGGAGTCTGTGCGTGTGTGTTTGTGCAGGTGTATTCTAAGGGTGTTAACGTGGAGGTTGGAGTCTGTGCGTGAGTGTTTGTGCAGGTGTCTCCTCAGGGTCGTGTGCGTGCACGTGGACTCACCTGTGCATCGTAGATTCTCTGCATGGCCTGGAAGAGCTGCTGCGTGTAGCTGGAGATGGCGGCCGCATCCTCCTCAAAAACACCCAGCAAGGAGCGCGTCTGCAGCGAACACGGGAGAGACACTGAGCTGCTGCAGGGCACAGGTAACCCCAGGCCTAACCCTAAACCTAAGCCCTGGCCAAACCCTAAACCTGAGCCCAGGCCTAACCCTAAACCTAAGCCCAGGCCTAACCCTAAACCTAAGCCCAGGCCAAACCCTAAACATAAGCCCAGGCCTAACCCTAAACCTAAGCCCAGGCCTAACCCTAAACCTAAACCCAGGCCGGCCTAATCCTAACCCTAAGCCCAGACCTAACCGAACCCACAGGGCAATAAGAGCAGAGCCAGCTCAGGGGAATCAGACGCCTGAGAGTGAAAGACGAACAGAGCAGATGTCACACAGCAGGGAATGAGGAGGAGGAAAATCTCCACATCTTCCCTGCGGCCCTGCACTTCCCTGTGTGCGGGGCCAGGCCGCGGACATTCAGGGCCCGTGCGCGAGCGACTAAATTTAGTTTCACACCCATGTGGTGCCTAACCCCCCACGCGTCACCCGTGCGGAAGAGGGGCCTCGCCCTCCTGAACCACGCACGGCCCTGCAGCAGCAACACCAGAACCTGTTGTTCAGCAACACCGAGAGCAGCAACTCCAAACTGAGCGCATTACATTGCAGGCATTTAAGCAAACGCGACGTACAGTGAAGTGCAGATCGAACACAGGGACAAGTGCGATGAGGACAGTACGGTTCCGAGTCCTAGCGTGACCACATAAGATACTCCTGCAAGGATGCACAGGTTATTTCTGGGTGCCCTTTAAATCAGCAACTTGTTTGTGCTACTCTTCAGCTAAGCAATAACGTAAAGGGAGCACTTAAGTCGAGCGATGACTTACAGTAAGCACTCAAGTGCTGAAACCCAGAGATCTGCGTCCTGAAGCCGGTGGGAAACGGCCTCGGATCAGATCGCTTGGGTCTCACCCCCACGGCGCACTCCAGCTAATTTAGGCCTCATTAGTGACAGCCAAGGACAGACGTATTGTACTGCATCCCCGTTTGACTCAAAGCCAAGGGAGGCCAAGTCTCTCTCGAGTGATCTTCAAGAATCACAAATGTCAAGACTCAGGCAGGAAACAATTGACCGCCAAGAAGGTTACGGAGCTTTTTTATCCCAGGAGAGCATCTGGTCATTCACCCCAGCAGTAAGCCGAATATTTCAAAGTGCTTTTTATCTTTGCCGCATTAACACATCTTGCACACTGGCCACCCAGCAGCACTGCCACCCAGCGAGACTTAATTGGGTCTTTTAAGTCCATGACCCAAGTCAAGGTCAAGCAAGGGCAGGATAAATTCCAGATAATTTCTGTGACATTTTCGGGCGATACCACTCCGTGTAAAAGGACCAAATCAACTCGAGGTGTAGTGGTTAAGGTAAAGGACCGGGACCACCCAAGGTCGGTGGTTCTAATCCCGCTGTAGCCACAAGAAGATCCGCACAGCCGCTGGGCCCTTGAGCGAGGCCCTTAACCCTGCACTGCTCCAGGGGGAGGATTGTCTCCTGCTTAGTCTAATCAACTGTACGTCGCTCTGGATAAGAGCGTCTGCCAAATGCCAATAATGTAATGAAATGTAATGAAGTCAAGAGCACTAAAATCAGAGTACGATCACATAGCTCCAGCTGGGGGGATGCACAGCGCTCAGCTGGCAGAGTATGCCCTGACTCATCACTCTGTAGCAGTGCAGTCCGTTTGTGCCCATGGCAGAGCGACAGGGTGCCAGGGAAGAGAAGTTTACAGCGAAATGCTGATTTCCAAATATATAGCAATTTTAACAACCAACCACCTCGTGTAACGTCCAGCACTCTGAATCGAACAGAAGCACACCAATTGTCAAAGCCCCTCACTTATCCCCTTTCTGTTCAGAGGTCGCGTTAAACGCAAAACCCTGCCATCTTTACAAAGAAAACGAGAGCCAAACACAGAAGAAGAAATATAACGCAAGGTATTTTTTGAAAAGATTACAACAGGCAATAGAGCTGCACGATATATCTTATATTTATCGTCATTGAGATATGAACATGCAAGATAAACATGTTCATATCGTCATTGAGATATGAACATGCAAGATAAACATGTTCATATCTCGACAACTTGAACGGCAATGCATACTATTTATTTAAACTGATGTTCTGTTAAATTGAATGGTTGTTCATGTGCCATTTGATCAATAAAAGCATGTTGGAAATAATGTCTTCTTTTTTTCATTCAGTGGGCATCGGCTATTCATTGTCTGGGCTCTATGTTAGCAGTGTACCTAAAGCAGAAAGACATTAGAACTGTCCATACTTCAATATCTGTTAATTTATTGCAAGTCATATTGTCATAGCAATATTCAACTCCAAATTTGGAGAAAATGGTGGGGGGAGAGGAATCAGCTTTGTCAAGCGTGTGCAAGAACCAAGAAACAGAGAATCATCTTTTGATGATTAATCAAAATAATGTTCAGTTTGAGATGAAGCAGTTCCTCCTATATTCCAGCTTAATTAAGACTGCCATCAGCCCACAGAAACACCACTGAAGAGGGTCAGGTTTCAGCCATTGCTTTTGGGAAGCCATTTCCTGCTCATTACATTTTTATGAATGCTGTATAGATTCACTGATCTTTACAACCACCTGGAATGCACGACCAATTTACTCAGCTGCTCCGCACAAACTGAAGGCCAGCATATCAGAGCAGTGCATGTGGAAGGGCACGTAAAGATTACTGGAGAGGAACCCAAAGACGACAGAAATAATGGCAACAGGGTGCTCAAACCAAATAATAATATTTTTTTTTAAACACAAGCCAAATCAACACCAAGTTAAAGAAAGAATACAATCGCCTGTCCTCTGTAGATCTCACATCGAACATTTCCATGCAGTGGTGAATTCTGATACACTCCGATACAACTTATTACTGCATTTGTGGTGACATCACTGCAATGTCACTGCAATGTCACTGCAACATCACTGCAAATGCAGTGCCCCAGGCCTGACGCCCAGTGGCTTCTTGGGGAAAAACGTCTCTCCGAGGTTTATTCCCGACCCCAGCAGCAACAAAGTGCACGAATGACACCCAGGATTCAGACTGAACCCAAAACCTTTCCAGTGACTATGTTATTTATACACTTTTCCAGCTTAGATCGAGAGTTTGTAATACACATAATGGGAGGATGTGGGACAATTTCGTGGCACCTATGAATCAAGAGGGGCATGTCTAGAATTAGCATGTCAAGTTAACTCAAGCAGGTCCCAGTCTCTCACTCCCGGTCGCTATTCTACCATTGCACCAACTGCATTACAATGCTGATAAGAGACCATCGAGGGACCACTTGGCTAGCAGACCCAGAGTCTGCCCAACATATTATTCAGGTGACAGTAGAACACTCACTGCTATTTTAGGCTTAATTTAAATATGGGCGGCCTGTAAGCGTAGTGGTTAAGGTACATGACTGGGACACACAAGGTTGGTGGTTCTAATCCCGGTGTAGCCACAATAAGATCCGCACAGCCGTTGGGCCCTTGAGCAAGGCCCCTTAACCCTGCATTGCTCCAGGGGAGGATTGTCTCCTGCTTGGTCTAATCAACTGTACGTCGCTCTGGATAAAAGCGTCTGCCAAATGCCTATAATGTAATGTAATGGAATTTGTCTTATCTTTAAATCAACAGATTGTGACAGATTACTCGTTCTGATATTCATCATCTCGGCTTCCTGCCAATCCGCGGCTTCCTGCCCCCAAACGAGTGAGAACGCCTCGCAGCTCGCAAACCTGCCTCACATTTAACCCGTCATGTGCGCATGCAACCTCTTCTCCTGTCAATCTGCATGTTTCCGCCTGTCATTAAGATCTTCTGTCACTGCAAATGGTGTCGTACACACAACACCATGGCCTCTATGCAGAGTTGGGTCTCATTCCTCTAGCCACTCATACATAGAAGCGCTGATATGTTTTAAAGGTACAATAGGTAATTTCGGACTTCTGACGGTCAAGGGAGGGATTGTAGCAACAAACACCCTCGAACCACAACACTGTTTATCCTACCCTTTCTCTGTGAACGCACTGACATTGAAACGCCATTGGCTGTGGCAATTAGAACCAATTTTTTAACCAATGAGCTTGAATTATTGTACATCTATACAATATTTTGGCACAGAGCGCCGGCCCATCAACTACATATTTTAAAAACCAAATTTAAGGACCACAAACACAGGCAGAGGGCAAGTCAACATGTCAGTGGACCTTTTTCAATGATAGGAAGAGATTTACAATAGTCTTGTAACAATGTTTTAACACAAAAATCTGACCTATTGTACCTTTAATTCATAAAGTACTTCTGGGCAAAGCCCCTTCCCATCTACCCTCGTTTTACTAAACCCTTGTTCCTTTCTGCTGGGCGCTCAAACCTCTTGATCAGGAGAACCTTGCAAAACAAATGATTATATCAATGGGATTAACCTGGATACATGGGCCGAATGATAAATACAAACCCAAATACCACCACTCCACCAGTTATTTGAGTAATTGTCTGAAATATCTTCATTTAGGGGTGTGTAATGCATTTACATTTCACATCTGGGAAAGTAAGTCCCTTCTGGGAGGCAGACAGCTCCACGGGCATTCTGTGCACTGGACTCCCGGTCAGGTTCAGAGCCTGGTGGGCGCGCAGCTATGCACGCCCAATAGGGAATAAATGCTACACTGTGTCAGGGGGAACTCTGTCGGGCATCAATCACAAATGCAGAAAACAAAAGAGGAAAAACAGAGGCTGGAATAGACTTATCACAAATAGAAAACTGTAAAAGATACTTCAATAAAAACACAGCCTAGAAAGAGAAAATAGGCACCTATTTATCTGGATCTGGAAAGGGGATATAATAAGGTAAAAATGCAACATCTACAAAGCAGAATTATTTCTATGTCACCGCTTGTATTATATATAACGTTGTTTGGATGCTTACGCAGCCATTTGCATTTTGACGACTGCTGCTTGACGTTCGTTGTTTTGAAGCAATTAAGGTTATTTGCACGATCTGGCACCTACACTTTGACTTGGGTTACATCACGTTAACTCAGGAAAAAAAATATTTGTTTCAATAACTGCAGGTGTCAGTCACACGGTGGAGTGGAGAAACTAACGTTACATGGACCAGCCCGTGTTGTCACCTGCATTTTGGACTTCCAGCAAGCATGGTTATTTAATTGCAGTCAAACTGAAATAGCTAGTCTCCGAAATAACGTACATTGGGCTAGTTAGCTCGCTACTAGCCTAGACCAAGTGGCTTACACAAATCACACTGATCAGCATCAATGTAGCTATATAGCCACCAACCTAACACAAGGGCAATATTCCAAAATTCAGGAGAACGCTAACTAACGTTAATACAAATATACAAGTTAGCTTGTTAGCAAGCTATGTATCTGAAGTGTCTGAAATCAATATGGTGTAGTACAATTTAGCTAGCTAGCTACACCCATTTACTGATGAAGCCAACTCCACTCGCTAGCTCCTGAACAACATAAAAAAACAACCATCATCAGCAAGACATGAAATAAGGTCTTATCTATCGAGTTAACGCTAGCTGATATCGGTGCAATTTAATGACAGACAGCTCTGGTATCAGTTAACTGAGTTAGGCTATGGCAGCTCACTAGCTAATTGGTGGGCTCTTCCATAGCACAAAGAGCTTTATTCAAGAGGTTGTCTGCTAGCTTAGCTAACTGCTAGCTGCCTTGAACGATGCATGATATCAATTTTACCTGCGGGCTGTCCTCCAATGTTTCTTCTATCGGCAATTTATCAATTCCAGGCATTTCGCTAGCTAACTGATATGAAAATATACTCCAAAAACTGAATACAAAATACAATTCGAAATTACTTCTCAATGACTAGCTAAAGCTGTACGACTCAGCCCAAACAATTCCTCAGCACCCAACCCTGGCTCTCCAGCATGCGGATATTCCGCCTTTAGCCAGGTTGTGATTGGAGAAAATAACACGTTGCTCATGTCTGACCGTGGGTTGGTTGCGCGTTATGTCATGGGACTGTTGTGAAGTCCCAGCCAGATTGGAATAGTAGCCATTTTGGCTCTGGAGAACGTAGCAGGCAATGAAACCACTTTTAGACTCAGAAATATTAATCAGCTGCTTCGCCTCCTGTTGTGGTCATTCGAGGGCAAAGCGTTCACATAGATTTTTGTCTGTCAGATGTTGTCACCGTCGGTGATCATACCAAGCACTGTATTTTAAATGCACTCGTTACACTGGCAGGTGATGGATGCGTATCGCCATTATAAACAAGATATCAAAATCATACTTGTTCTTGCCACTTCAGTTACGGCTTTCTATTCAGAATTTTAAATAACAAAACAACACAACAGTTGTACGGTATTTCTTGAAATGAAATAATCAATCTATTTTTTTCAAAATGCGATTTTATTTCACAATGAAACAAACAACATATTCAACATAATAGGCAATACCTCAGGAACAATTAAAAAGACAAAACAAAATGTGAAAATGTAGGCCTGTCTAAAGATGGAAACAAATTGCATTTCAAATTGTGCCGTCTGCCACCCTCCATAACAAAAATTAGCCACAGGACAAAACAAAAAAACAACAATAAAAAAAAGTAAGTCCTATAAGTTTGTGAACATCCATTTGAGGTCAGATCAGAAAAACGTTTGGGAACCCCTGGGTTAGTCCTGACACTGAGTTTATTCAGAATTAATAGCGTGCAAATGTTCATGAATAATGGCATGTGAAATAAGAATATTCAAGCAGCAGGATTAGCTGAAAAGCATTGCTGAAGTATCCTTCTCTCAAGCCATACTAAAGCAGTACAAACCTTTGGATCCGGCAAAATGTGCTTTGATTGTATTTTCTGCGAGACGCATTGATATTTGAGGCACGGATATGGTCCACATAGTTGTGGGTGTGTATCCGATCAGAGTTTGTACATAGGTGCATAAGTGTGTGCATGTGCGTGTGTGTGTGTGCATGTGTGTGTCTGTGTGTGTGTGTGTGTGTGTGTATGTGTGCATGCAGGCAGGTCACTGTGGTCTGCATGTATGTGCATAAGTGTGTGCATGTGCGTGTGTGTGTGTGCATGTGTGTGTCTGTGTATGTGTGTATGTGTGTGTCTGTGTGTGTGTGTGTGTGTGTGTGTCTGTGTGCATGCAGGCAGGTCACTGTGGTCCGCCTGTATGTGCATAAGTGTGTGTGTGCGTGTGCGTGCGTGTATGTGTGTGTGTGCGTGCGTGTGTGTGTGTGTGCGTGCGTGTGTGTGTGTGTGTGCGTGTGTGTGTGCATGTGTGTGTGTGTGCGTGCGTGTGTATGTGTGTGTGTGTGCGTGTGTATGTGTGTGTGTGCGTGTGTGCATGTGTGTGTGTGTGCGTGTGTATGTGTGTGTGTGCGTGTGTGTGTGTGTGTGCGTGTGTGTGTGCATGTGTGTGTGTGTGCGTGCGTGTGTGTGTGTGTGTGCGTGTGTATGTGTGTGTGTGTGTGCGTGTGTGCATGTGTGCATGTGTGTATGTGTGTGTGTGTGTGTGTGTGTGTGTGTTTGCACACACTCAGGCGGGTCCCTGTGCTCCTGCCGGTCGGCCCTGGCTGTAGAAGTCGTACTCGCGGTACCGGACGTAGTCCTTGAGCCGGTCCGGCAGCGGGAGGAAGCTCATGAACACGGGGGCCCGGAGACGCAGCCGGCCCAGGCAGCACCGGATCTTCAGCCTGCACAGGTGCTGCAGACTGCGGGCGTTCTCTGCGGGCGGAGAGCGGGACTCTCACAACCCGACCTGCACCCAGCGCTCGCCCAGCCACACTGCCCAAACCACATCCTGTGTACGGTCTAAACAAGATCTACAGATGCCACAGGCCGTCTCTTCTTCACACCAAACGCAGACTGTCGACTCACCTTTCCCTCCCTACCTCACCACCATGATTAGCCTTATGTATGCCATAGATCATAACAGCACTTATATATAGTTATTATTGTACTCGGGGTATTCTAGCTGTCGACCGTGGTATGCTAGTTGGTAAGTTGAGGTATTTATCAAGGGTTCAAATTTCCTCTAGGGTCCTCATTG
>NC_083773.1:4978635-5093635 GCF_963514075.1 Conger conger
TCATTCACCCATTCATACACACAATCACTCACCGACAGCAATTGGCTGCCATACAAGGCACCGACCAGCTCGTCAGGAGCATTTGGGGGTTAGGTGTCTTGCTCAGGGACACTTCAACACAGCCCTTGCGGGGGAACAAACCGGCAACCCTCCGACTGCCAGACGACTGCTCTTACTGCCTGAGCCAATGTCACCCCCAAGGTCACACAACTCAGCCAACCAACTGGTTCAGGTTCACATGCTTTATGTGTCGTAATGAAGTGATTTTCAGTTCCTGTCTGTTCTCCTTCTAAGCTAGCAATCAAATAACTACATTACAGTATTGGCATTTGGCAGACGCTCTTATCCAGAGCGACGTACAGTTGATTTAGACTAAGCAAGAGACAATCCTCCCCTGGAGCAATGCAGGGTTAAGGGCCTTGCTCAAGGGCCCAACGGCTGTGCAGATCTTATTGTGGCAACCACCGATCTTATTGTGGATTAGAACCACCGACCTTGCGTGTCCCAGTCATTTACCTTAACCACTATGCTACAGGCCGCCAACTAGTTGTAGCGAGCGACCTTCAGTTATTTCAGGTGGTTAAGAATGCAAATCGGACCCAACCACAGGGAATTCAATGCTGCAGTATGTCAAAATGTCTGTGTGTTCACTTACGGCTTTATTATGTGAAATTTCTTACAAGTTGACGCAAGATCGTTCAACCATGTTTGTGTCACAACTGGACCAATTCGTGTTGCGTCCAAATTTCCCGAACGTTATCATCTGACATATAAAGGCGCTCACGTGGACCTTCCTGGTGAGAAGACTGGTGTAGACTGTAAATCCGACACCAGTTGAAAGCAGCATCATACCTCCCTCCAGTCCCCTTTTCTGTGTCTGTAGCAACCGTATCAGTAACAAACAGGACTCAGGTCTTTTCCATTCCAATTGACCCATGTCAGGAAATGAACTTGAAAATCATTTCACAGATGACTATTCCATTACATAGATAGTTTTATATTTAATACATCTTGTATAGCCAGTTTTGCTGGTGTAGCCACAATAAGATCCACACAGCTGTTGGGCCCTTGAGCAAGGCCCTTAACCTTGCATTGCTCCAGGGAAGGATTGTCTCCTGCTTAGTCTAAATCAACTGTACGTCGCTCTGGATAAGAGCGTCTGCCAAATGCCACTAATGTAATGTAATGTAATCTTACATTTGAACTAATGTATAGAACTGACTGAATTGAGGGAATTGACCCCACACCCTGCTCAGCAGTGCAGTGAGGCAGGTTTTGGGAGAATTGACCCCACACCCTGCCCAGTGGCCCCTGTGCAGTGTTTTTTGGGGAGGTTTTTTGGGGAGACCTGCGATAAGAGGGGAGTCCTCGTCCTCGTCCTGGCTGTCTGGGCAGCTTCCGTTCTGCAGCAGGAAGCTGGCGTTCTCCTCCAGGCCCTGCTCCACGGCCAGGAAGAGGGGCGTCTTGCCCTGGGGGGTCTGCACCTGCTCCGACCCTGCAGGGGATGCTGAGGAGGGGAACCTCACACAGTCAGAATCTTACAAAGAAGTAATAAAAAAACATTTTTGCTATAGTTACATAAAATGTCTCACTAAATCTTCCTGACGTTAAACTGTGACAAAAGTGTACCAAAACTAGCAAGCTAGCAAACGTTAGATGTTGTAGGTTAATGGTAAGTGGTAAATGTTTATCCAAAGCGCTGTATCATTCATGCTTCATACACACACTCACGCACCTAAGGCGATTGGTTGCCTTGCAAGGCACCAACCAGCTCGTCGGGGGCATTAGGGGGTTAGGTGTCTTACTCAGGGACACTTCGACACACCCAGGGCGGGATCAAACCGGCACCCCTTTGACTGCCAGACGACTGCCCTTACCGCCTGAGCCAATTCCGCCCAACGTAACATCGAGTTGCGACATTGATTAACTCTGCTCTCTGCCTCGACCTTTATCTATACACTTTTGTCATTCGCTCCAGACATGCTGGCTGCTTTCCCTGAGGCAGGGACACGCTGGTCGGGGGGGGGGGGGGAACTGAGGCCACGCACCTGCGAAGGTCATCTCCAGGATGGCCTTGTTCCCCCGAACCGCGGCCTCGTGCAGCGGGAGCCAGCCCCGGCTGTCTGCCTCCCCGAAGGCCTGCTGCCGGGAGACCAGCCTGCGCAGGGCTCCCGTCTCACCTGAGGAGGAGGAGGAGGAGCAGGAGGAGGAGGAGCAGGAGGAGGAGAAGCAGGAGGAGCAGGAGGAGGAGGAGGAGCAGGAGGAGCAGGAGGAGCAGGAGGAGGAGGAGGAGGAGCAGGAGGAGGAGGAGGAGGCATTTTACCAGGGACGAGTAGAACTCACGTGATGGGAAACCACAACTGTTCTTTTGTTCTAAACAGAGAGAGGCCAATGTGACAATATTTTATGGCGAGCTACACTTCTATACACACACTGAGCACTTTATTAGGAACATTTTTACTTTATTATACTGTACTTGTTCATGCGATTATCTAATCAGCCAATTGTGTGGCGGCATTGTAACGCATACAATCATGGAGGTATGGGTCAGGAGCTTCAGTTAATGTTCACATCAACCATCAGAATGGTTTATTATATGGTTTATATAGTATAATGTAATATAGTTTACGTAACTACACTTAAAGTATGCTGAATTATACTATTTCCTCACATGGGGGGAAGTGTAATGGCTGGCAATAGTCTGTCCATTGCTGCTCACCTGTTCTTATGGCCGTGAAGATCTTGTCTTTTTCCGTCTTTGCACTGACCCTGCAGGTGACAGAGGAAGACCAGCACAGTCCCAGATACATGAGCCCCCAGACAAACATACATGAGCCCCAGACAAACATACATGAGCCCCCAGACAAACATACATGAGCCCCAGACAAACATACATGAGCCCCAGACAAACCGGAGAGTTCACTCTTTGTGTTTTAGTTTGTTTAGTTCTATTGTATGTTTTTGATTTTTTAAAATCCAGTGGATATCCTTTTAGGCAGCAATATCTGCTGTTCACATGGAGAGAGAGAGAGAGAGAGAGAGGGGGAGGGATAGAGACAGGGAGAGAAAGAGAGGGAGAGCGCGAGAGAGAGTGAGAGAGGGAGAGACAGAGAGAAAGAGAGAGAGAGGGAGAGAGACAGGGAGAGAAAAAGAAAGAGGGAGAGTGAGAGAGAGAGAGACAAAAACAGATAGAAAGAGAGAAGATGAGATAGAGAGACTCAAAACCAACCCCACAAGGATACTGACACAGGAGCAGTTCCCTGATCACTGAAGGACCAGGAGTCACACGTCGAGGGCCCCTGAGAGAAGCTCATCCGCAGGCCGGCCCTCTCCGTACCTGCGGGGGGCCTCCGGGGAGGCATCCTCCCGGGCCCCGGGCTTCACGCAGTCCAGCAGGCTCTGCTCGATGACGCGCTGCAGGGCCTCGTCCTCGTCCTCGTCCTCCTCCTCGTACAGGCCCCGTCCCGTGGGGTCAGAGTCCATCTCCCGGCCCTCCTCACTCTGTCGCCTAGTGACGGGGGAGCGGGCACAAAGACCCCCAAACACTCCTCGGCTTCCTGTCGACACAAAGCAGGGCCTCCGTGTGACCGATTCCGCCCCCCCCCCCGCTCACCAGCTCACATTCCTGTCAGCCCACTCCAGTGCCAGTGCTGCTGCTGATGTCTCCCAGTGAGCAGGGATGGTGTGAGGCTGCCGCTAACCGCGCTAGAAACAGCCTTCCTCCTTTAGGTTCAGCGTAAATGCTGGTACACCGTTGTGTATATGTCAAAACGATAAACCGGTGTAAGGTTATGAAAAGAGTGGAGGCTGTTATGCATCATTGAACTTTCAGTACACTGACTGACTGACTGATTCCTTATTAAACTGGACCAACAAAAAATATTATAAAAGGTTTTTAGGCTCTTGGTAGAACAAGATAAGTTCAAAGTAAATTCTCCAGGATTTTATGATCTGGATACAAGAATAGGTGAATAATGTAAGTAGTAATATTGTCATTGGTAATATCTTTCAGCTTTTTCTGTCTGAAAGATAATACTGTAATTAGTAATATTGTGATTAGTAATATCCTTCAGCTTTTTCTGTCTCAGGCAGCCAGGTCAATGTACTCCTACCAGGTAAGCAGGAATGTAGACTGTGAGCAGATATTAAGCACAAACTGGGTAGTAAATATTAACAGACGTACAAACACCACACACTACAGAATAATTGTAAAAATCCACCATTCCGTTTTTCTGAGGCATCCGTACCCTTTCCGTGGAGCAGCCCACAGGTTTTTCAGCTACGACGCAAAACATGCAGCGCCGTACGCCAGGAAAGCAGGAGTTGCGGCACTTTGGATGCAGGTGTGAGCGTGTGTCCTTGGGAGATCCACAGCCTCTCTCTCTCTGCCATCTGTGCGGGCAGTTCTCCATGCATTGGTTTTTATTATTGTTAAAAAGCATCTCAATAAAAGCTCTGTTATTAGCTTTACCTTCCGTCAATGGGCTGCACTGCGACTGTGGCCTTCGGTGCTTTGGGGGGGTATTCTCAATTTCTCAAAACACGCCTATTTATATCGCTGGATCTCTGGCCTGGCTATAAATACCTCAGCATGGGACGGAGTTGGGCTCCGCTCCCCCCCTCCTGGCTTTGAGTGACTCGGCGATATTGTGTGACACCTTTTCCCTGCACTGCACCCTGGAATATGGAAATTGAATATTGCACTGCAGTGTTTGTAAATATGATAACTTTCAGGAAATCTGTATTGTGAACAATACTGGCACGGATTATGGAAATACTGTGCCTACGGAAAAAGCTTAGTACAAATGTACCTTTCTTTTGTTCTTGTTTCTCAGATAAAGTATAGAAGCAAAAAAAAGATGGCTTTCTTTGTATGAATATTCTCATTTTATTTAAAAGACTTATTGGCAAAGAAACACACATTAAAGCTAATGATAAAATAAGACATTAGACTGCTCAGTTCTGAATATAATATGAACTAATACATCTAGGATGATATCATGATTATTATTTTTTTTTATCACAGATGCTTATTACTTCTTTGTTTAATGTTATGTTAATAAGTTATATTTGCTTACAAGTGTTTCCATAATTTGTGTGCTGTATTTCAAAGCAATGCATTTTTTTTGAATGTATGCATTGCAATATTTGTTTCATTTCCATATCCATCCATCCATCCATCCATCCATCCATTATCTGAACCCACTTATCCTGATCAGGGTCGCAGGGGGGCTGGAGCCTATCCCAGCATACATTGGGCAGGAATACTGGACAGGTCTGGACAGGTCGCCAGTCTATCACAGGGCACACACACCATTCACTCACACACTCATACCTACGGGCAATTTAGACTCTCCAATCAGCCTAACGTGCATGTCTTTGGACTGTGGGAGGAAACCAGAGTACCCGGAGGAAACCCATGCAGACACGGGGAGAACATGCAAACTCCGCACAGAGAGGCCCCGGCCGACGGGGATTCAAACCCAGGACCTCCTTGCTGTGAGGCGGCAGTGCTACCCACTGTACCATCCGTGCCGCCTTCATTTCCATACATTGGAGTATATTCCAGTTCCTTACGAGGTGTTCAGTGGAAGGTGAGCTGCTGTGGCACACAGGCGATTGTGCTGTGGACAGAAGTGTGAATGTGTAGTGTAACCGTCAGGGAACTGAGCTTGTACTTCATGGTACGGTGCTCTGGATAAGAGTGTCTGCTAATTGCCTGTAATGTCATGTAATGTCACAGTACACAGGTACAGTAACAAACTCAGGTCCCATGTGTGACACTAGCAATGCACCTTTGAGCAGCGTGTTTAACCTGAACTACTTCAGCAATCATGCACATGTGTCCTGCATATTATGTACAAGTGGTAAGCTGTGTATTGTCATTCCTTTTAAGAGCGTTAAAGGTACAATAGCTAAGATTTTCGTGTTAAAACATTGTTACAAGACCATTGTAAATCCCTTCCTATCATTGAAAAAGGCTCACTGACATGTTGACTCGCCCTCTGCCATGAATACTACAACAACTCTCACTGTAGAATGAACGTGACCATTAGTGCATCGTTGGGGGAACTGTTGCGCAATAAACAATTAGAAATACATTTACAGAAATACATACTAACATAACACAGTAACAATGTGCATACACTCATGGATACTAACATAACACAGTAGCAGCGTGCATACACTGATGCTAACATAACACAGTAGCAGCGTGCATACACTGATGCTAACATAACACAGTCGCAATGTGCATACACTCGCTGATGTTAACATAACACAATAGGAGCGTGCATACACTGATGCTAACCTAACGCAGTAGCAGCATGCATACACTGATGCTAACATAATGCACTAGCAGCGTGCATACACTGATGCTAATATAACACAGTAGCAACATGCATACACTGATGCTAACATAACGCTGTAGCAGCATGCATGCACTCACCGATGCTAACATAACACAGTAGCAACATGCATACACTCGCTGATGCTAACATAATGCAGTAGCAACGTGCATACACTCGCTGATGCTAACATAACACAATAGCAGCGTGCATACACTTGCTGATGCTAACATAACACAGTAGCAACGTGCATACACTGATGCTAACACAACACAGTAGCAGTGTGCATACACTCGCTGATGCTAACACAACACAGTAGCAGTGTGCATACACTCGCTGATGCTAACACAACACAGTAGCAGTGTGCATACACTCACTGATGCCAACACAACACAGTAGCAGTGTGCATACACTCGCTGATGCTAACACAACACAGTAGCAGTGTGCATACACTCGCTGATGCTAACACAACACAGTAGCAGTGTGCATACACTCGCTGATGCTAACACAACACAGTAGCAGTGTGCATACACTCGCTGATGCTAACAGAACACAGTAGCTATGTGCATACACTGATGCTAACACAACACAGTAGCAGCATGCATACACTCGCTGATGCTAACACAACACAGTAGCAGTGTGCATACACTCGCTGATGCCAACACAACACAGTAGCAGTGTGCATACACTCGCTGATGCTAACACAACACAGTAGCAGTGTGCATACACTCGCTGATGCTAACACAACACAGTAGCAGTGTGCATACACTCGCTGATGCTAACACAACACAGTAGCAGTGTGCATACACTCGCTGATGCTAACAGAACACAGTAGCCGTGTGCATACACTGATGCTAACACAACACAGTAGCAGTGTGCATACACTCGCTGATGCTAACACAACACAGTAGCAGTGTGCATACACTCGCTGATGCTAACACAACGCAGTAGCAGTGTGCATACACTCGCTGATACTAACACAACACAGTAGCAGTGTGCATACACTCAGTGATGCTAACACAACACAGTAGCAGTGTGCATACACTGATGCTAACAGAACACAGTAGCCGTGTGCATACACTGATGCTAACACAACACAGTAGCAGTGTGCACACACTCGCTGACGCTAACACAACACAGTAGCCGTGTGCATACACTCGCTGATGCTCTACATCCCCCCCGCTGTGTGTCCCTGCAACACAACAGACACAGCAGGGGCCAGCGGGGAGCGGATTAGATGAATGAGTGGCTCTGACTGCTGGAGCCGTGCCCAGAGCTGTCACCCCCCCCCTCCCCTCCCCTCCCCCCACCGAACCAGTGTCTGAGAGAACATGGCTGACTGCACCGGCGGCACAGAAAATGGGCTTCTGCTGTCACTCAAACATCCCCCAAGGCCAAAATTATGGGGGATTCACAACTACCTGTGCTAATTTTCCCCTTAACACAGTGGCTTAGAACGCTTTAAATTGGCTTATAAAACCTGGTACTCTGTGCTTTCAGAAAATGCTGTGCTTTTAAATTGAATATTTTAGCATGATCTACGTTGGTATGAATCTACGTTGCCACTAATTATTAAATCACAATTTGATCAGGGCTGACCTGATGGACACATGGATGTGATTTTGAATACTGTGATGAAGATGAAGATGTATGCGTGCGTTTTCTCATATTTATAACCAGGAAACTAAAAGAAAACGATATATATAAATGCCATCCATTCACCATAACATGAGAACAAGAGCTGAAACACCTTTTGTCCAATGTGCATAGATATTCACTTCAAGTTCCCTTCTGACTGGCAACCACAACCCCAACCCCATTATATGTAAATATCATGTTAATTACTGAGCATAATGAATAGGGTCTATTGCCCCACAGGTTTGCAAGGCCTTAACTGGCTTAACCACATGCAGACACTGCAGCTTGAAGGGCTTTAGCATGGGGAAGCGAGAGGTCTTTTTCAGGACAGTGAACGGTTCACAATGCAGGTCAGGTTGTGGTCAGAACGGCCATGAGAGATTCTCACCCTTGGAGCAAGTTCATGGTTTTTACTGGACCGCAAGAGGGAGCTAGAGAGCTTCACTGTGGGAAAGGAGTGCCTGTCACGTTGATCAATGCACAGTATCACAACACAGTGAATAATGCAATACAATAGATTTATATATGCTGCTTTTGTTAGTGAATAGTATTATTCGGCTAGTTGTACTCTCTGAAATTCATATGGCATTAATACCACTTCAACAAAAACAGAATGCATTTTGACTAAAGAATTATAAAATAAAATTATTTTAGGACTTATGATCAGAAGCTTCTGTAAGAACTTGATTGCAGATTAAATAAAAATACAAGCCATGACTGGCAACAACCTTTATGCCTTTTAAATTAGGCCCTTAAAGTAAAAGCAGAACTGTGAGCTGGAGGCTGTTTTCAGAAATGTATGAATCATTCTTCTGCATTCTTTTGAATGAATGCATGAATATTTAATCAGTGCGGTTCATGAAATTCCTTTTATCAATACTATTTTTACTTACAGGCTGACATAAGATCACCAGCCAATTCCCAAGGAACACAAACAAAAAAAAAAAAAACCTGTTCCATGTCCCAGAAAGCATCGACTTTGAGCTGTGAAATCTGCGTCATAAAAATGTGTGCACAAAATAGTGATTCTTATGAAATTTTGATTCAATAAAACAAACAAAAATAGCCACCATTAAACAGCGGGTCAATACACATTGCCTGCCCTGCCCGCTTGGCACTACCACGTCTTCAGACTGATTGGAAAGCGGGCCAAGAAGGCACAGGTAATGGGGTTAATATTGGTCAGGCCGGTAATGCTGAGGGATGGATCAGATGGCGGGAGTGAATTGCTTTTCTTGGCGTGCTTTGCACCAGCCCTCCCCAAATTCCATTATCTCTGCCTCTGTGTTTCTTTTCAGTGGTATGGGGCGGGGGGAGGGGAGTGTGGAAGCCAATCGGTCTTAATAAAAATAAGCCTTTGTGCCTGATAGACTCCCCCCTTTTCTTTTCCCCCGTTCCTCCCCACAGCTCTGTTGACCTTGCTGGATATGACCCCTCGCCAGCAAGGAGGGTGTGAGACTTGCTGGAGCCCACCAGTCTCATGGACCTACTCTACTGGCCATATGCCCTGTTCTGTCTCTCATGAACATACTCTACTGGACATACGCCCTGCTGTCTCTCATGGACCTACTCTACTGGACATACGCCCTGTTCTGTCTCTCCTGGACCTACTCTACTGGACATACGCCCTGTTGTCTCTCCTGGACATACTCTACTGGTCATACGCCCTGTTGTCTCACATTGACATACTCTACTGGACATACGCCCTGTTCTGTCTCTCCTGGACCTACTCTACTGGCCATACGCCCTTTTCTGTCTCTCCTGGACCTACTCTACTGGCCATACGCCCTTTTCTGTCTCTCCTGGACCTACTCTACTGGACATACGCCCTGCTGTCTCTCATGGACATACACACTGCTCTGTCTCTCCTGGAGAGGCACCATTGAAGCTCAATCACCTGAAATTCTGTGATTGTTCATTACCAAAATAAAGGGAAAGTTGCCATCTCAAATGACAGGCTCAGCAGATTGACTTTGCTCTTGGACATAATAGGAGGATAATGAGGTGATCGACGAGGAGGTACTAGATTATTCCGTCCAGTGACAAGTTGGGTAGGCATTGTAGGCCTGCGCTTTACTGTTCCTGTGATAAGTGAGTGATCCTGCTGAGTATAAAGATGGACATTTTTTAATCATTAGATGCTGGTAAAATGTTGGAAACAGTCCCTGCGATGTTTCAATTAAATGTGGCCTACTGACCAAAATATGCTACACACGAAAATGTTTTCAAATAACTGAGTTCTGAATATCAGTGAAAACAGGTGCTTTTTTTTCCACAACTTGTTATTTGACCCTGCCTGCTGGCTACAACATACCCCCTCTCCCGCTTTCCCCTGAAGTGTGATTTGACACCGGAGAGGCGGCGACACGGAGGAATATCCCTATTAAAAGGAATATCACCCTCGAACACTTTTGAAGTATATTTGGATATTGTGTCTCCCGGCAACATCCTGCATGGATACCGACAGTGAAGAATCCGTGGCTATAAAAAGAAATCACTTCATCTTACTGCCAGAAAGGCAATGGAAGCAGTAATAGAAATGGTGCATGAATATGTTTATGAATATACAATACATTTCAGTGTTGCAGCACCCTAACCGTATATCAGTGCTATCCAAAAGGGAGAAGGGCCGTGTAGAACAGCAATGTGAACGTGAATGAGTTTATATGAAACCGCACAGAACTACTCAAATTACTAATGGCAGATCAAATACAAAGAGCTAAATCAGGTCAAGCAAAGATAAATGTATTTCAACTGATTCCTTCCTCTAACGATGCCTGATGTAAGCGAAGCACAGTGGCATTTTTTTTTTCCAATGACATCAGGCAGGTCCGTGAGAAAAGCCGTTCTTTGACGACCGAATAACGAGGAGTGAAACGAGGCCATCGATCGGCAATGATCTCCACGATCCGCTCTGTGTTCAGCCGGGTCTGCGTTAGCCGCGGATCCCGTTCATACACCTTCACGTGTCGCCGTGACGACCCGCCGCAGGTAATCCTCCTTGTTCCGCCGTCTAACTTAATCTTTTTTTTGCAGACGATAAAAAACGACAAATTCATACGTGCACCTGGCGACAAAACCCCATCCGGACGTCGAGGCTGAAAGCGGGACGAAAGAGCTTTAAAGAGCCCGGGAATGAGACTATCCCAGGACAGCACGTGTCGGACGGGCCCTCTAATCAGAAACTGATACGATAAGGAAGGCGGTTGAGTGGCAGATTATAGAGTGTGGCTAAGTCCAGCCCGGCTGACCTAATGAATGGATTAGACGCTGAGGAGGTTATCGGAAGGGAAGAGGGAGCAGCACATTAGCAGAGGCTGATCCGGGATCAGCTCCCTCCTCCAACCACTCACCCCTCTCTCCTCAACCCCACCGCAAGATTACCCTCCTCTTCAGCTCCTGTAGAAACCAGTTGATCTTTCATTGTCACTGCTACAGGGGACTTCATTCCCCTCTTACTTCACAATGTTCAAAGAGCTGCTTTCACTGACATTTCCTTTGTAATCTTTTTTTGTGTGTGTGTGTGTGTGTGTGTGCTGGACTACACGCACTATAGAAAAGAAAACTGAATTTCTATCTTCAGACCTTTTTAGCTGCCACAGCCTTTGTTGTTTCTTATATAGGCCGGAACAAATCAGATGTCCATTACTCCTCGACATCAACGGTTGGCATTTATATTATATGATTCTCATTCACCCGTTCATACACATACACTCACACAGCCGACAGTCATTGCGATGGAGGCTTGTGAACTACAGCTCTCTTAGATCGGCTTCAGTGATTCAGTTCTAGCGTTGGCTACAATGGCAGTATCTCATCGTGCACCAGTGACCCCTGAGTTGTCAACTCCATGCCCACAAGGCCGCCCGTTCAGCTGCGCATCCTCCAGCTCACGTCCGTGCGAGCCTGACTCGCACTTGACGCGAGCAAACGCTTGTCACTGCCCTCCTACGTCAATAGCGCGCTGATGAATATGATTGGGCATTCACATTTTGGGAGAACAACATAAAAAAAGGGAACACAAGCACATCACCGCTGAAGTGGCAGTGATGATGATGTAAAGCAGTACTGATACGCTGGAGCTCATCTGGAATTAGCGGCGTGGTAGAAATAGAAGCTATTGTCTTCGAGTGGCTCCCCATCACACAAGGAGACAGGCCTCCGCTATTCCATTAACACAAATCCCATCTGAAAAATGCAAAGCAGCCTCTGCCCCAGTAAATGACTGTCAGAGAACGTAAGCTCACAGTGGTGGGAGCTACCAGCCTTTATAATCCTTGCCAAGAGAGTTTTTTCAAATTTCAAGATAGCTTAGGCTGACCTAGAAAAAAGGATGTTATGACTGTAGATAATAATCTGGGTTTTTTTTTTTTTTTTCTTCTTGAATTTTGCAAAGGGAGGAGAGCTGAGGACAGGATCCGTCAAGGCTGCTGACGCAGTGCGCGGGCTTAATGACTTCGTGTTTTTCAGATTACCGCCTCTGTCCGGCTCAATCCCAGGGCAAGAAAAGCTGCCCCGGGCTCATTCTAAGCAGATTCCGTTACGTAACGCGCTATTGATCAAAAAGAATACTGGTCCTCGGTGCCAGAGAGCACATCAATGTGTTTTAAAAAGTGCATTTTCTTTTAATAAAAATGTTTTTTTTTTTTTAAAGATAAGAGGTATTTAGGATAAGCACATTTAGCAAAAAAAGAAGTTGGGTATTATGACGAAATTCACATTGTGAAACTCTGGCAGACTCACCCCAAAAAGACATTTCCGGCCTTAAGCCTATGGAATTCTCTGTTGGCGGTGGAGGCAGAGAGCTGTTTCTATACATACGCATGGGTGGGTGAAGGAGATTCTGGATTTGGAAATGTTAATACCCCAACAGGATATTGTTGTGTAAAATTGACCGTATATTTTGAAAAGGTAAGTGAATTGTAAAAAAAACATGTAGAATTCTGTTAAAACACAGTGTTAGATGAGGAGATATTCAAATATAAAAGTGAACAGTAAACAACTGAAAAAACGACAACAATATACACTCACTGAGCACTCACTGAACACCTGTACACCTACTTATTCATGCGATTATCTAATCAGCCGATTGCATGGCAAAAGTCCAATGCATACAATCATGCAGATATGGGTCAGGAGTTTCAGTTAATGTGCACATTAACTCAGAGTGACTTTGACCGTGGAATCGTTGTTGGTGCCCAACAAGGTGGCTTGAGTATCTCAGAAACTGCTGATCTCCTGGGATTTTTCATGCACAACAGTCTCTGGTGGTTCAATCAAATAATTGCGCATGATATAAAAAATACATTTCCGTCATATGAAAAATACATTCCATGCCTGACTCATGATAATCTGGCCATCTGATCATCCCTAATGCTAAGTAATCCCTCCCTCCATAACCGAGCAGATATGTAAACAGCTGTATAGTACAGTCGCCCACAATAGGTCGGTAACTGGTCTTGTGACCGAGGGGTAAACAGGTTCAACTCCAGACCGCTTGCCATTGTAGCCTTTAGAATGGTACTTAACAGGAAGTCAGTAAATATTGAGCGTTTGTGGAAAGTAAGCTGTATAAGTCGCTGTTGGTCGGAGCATCTGTTACGCAGACATGCAGGTTAGGCTACTTGGGTGGTCTTTCGCAGGGCGTTTCTGCAAAAGAGCAAGCACACACGCTCAGCCAACTTACCCTGTATAGATAAAGGTTAATAATAAATAATAATAATAATAATAATAATAATAATAATAATAATAATAATAATAATAATAATAATCTGTTAAATGTCATTCTTATTTTTATAATTATTATAATTATCATTATTACACCTTCTTCTTCTTCTTCTTCTTCTTCTTATTATTATTATTATTATTATTATGTGATGTAAGAAGCAGTCAGAGCAGGTGGGAGTTGTAGGTGTGGATGGATGGGCTACGGCACGTCCCGGAGGGCTGCAGCGTATGCCGTCTCTGTGGTCTCCAGTCAGCTCGTGCTTTTAGGGAGCTCAGAGTGCGCGGCGCTCCAGGGACTGTGGTGCGAGAGCACTCTTCCCCTGCCGAGCGAACCTGTATCGGGGCTCCGCCGCAGACACTCGGCTCCCTTCCCCCGGGCTGTGTGAGGACAGCGAGGCTGAGAAAACCCGATCAGCATTCAGCCGCGCTCGCTGCGGTCCCAGAGTGACTCACCTACGCGAGCGGGGCCGTGACTGAGACGCTCTTTCATTTGTTCTGCCACAAGGCGACTCGGGGGAACGCACTCTGATTCAACCGAGAGGCCACCGCCGTCCGGCTTTCAATTTACACCGCGCCGCAACGCGAGGGACCGGCGACGCATCTCCTTCATCACCGGCTGCTTACATCCCCAAAAATCCAATTTGTCAGCTAATGTTAGAAAAAAAACAAGACTGATCTTTTGAAAAGACCGAGTGTTTAGCCAGCTGCTCCACTATAAGACAGACGATACGGTGAATACCGAGTCGAGTGGAGCCCCGAAGCAGTCCTGTGTGAACGACGCAAGCCCTGCCATGCCTGTCAGGAAGCCAGCAGCAGGACACCTATCCCAGCCAGGCAGAAAGAAGCACAAGAGACCTGAACAAATCAGACGTCCGTTACTTCTCCACATCAATGGTTGGCATTTATATTGCGCCTTCATCCAAAGCGCTGTACAATTGATGTTTCTCATTCACCCAATCGTACACACACTCGCGCACCGACGGCGATCGGCTGCCATGCAAGGCGCCGACCAGCTCGTCAGGAACATTTGGGGGTTAGGTGTCTTGCTCAAGGACACTTGGAGGCACCCAGGGCGGAATCGAACCGACTGCCAGACGAGGGTCCTGCTCCTGAGCCAATGTCACCTCAATCACTCCTGGACATGATCTGTCCATTACTCCTCCACATCCACCTGTCTACTGTCTCATGGTGGACCACCCACTGCTCGGAATATGAGTGCAAACAGCATATAAAGTGCTGTGCAGAGGTCTTAGGCACCCCAGACTTTATTATATATATGTTTATTTTTTTGTATGTGTTTGTATAAAAGAACACATTTGAGATTTCCAAATATTCATTTTCCAAAAGATTTAATTTTGCAGAGACATTTTGGTATTTAATTTGAAAAAAAAAGTTACATATTACTGTCAGCAATTTACTACATTTACATAAAAACTTGATCAAGGCTGTCTGAGATCAGAAGCAAGGAGCCAACCAAAGTCTGCAGAAGAACCGTGGCAAGTTCTCCAACATGCTTGGAACAACCTCCCTGCTGATTGTCTTATAGAACTGCAGGACAGCGTTGGCTATCTCAGAGAAGTGATGCAGTTTTAACACCGAAGGGTGATCACAAAAAATATTGATTTGATTCAGCCAAATTACAAAAATGTCATGTAAAATGTATAGTACGTTTATTTAGGACCTTTCATTGAATTATTTTTGAAAGAATCTTATCTGTACAGAATGTTATACAAGACTTTTGCACAGTACTGTATCTTTGTACAAGGTTAGCCAGAGTGTGTTCATTAGGCTGTGCTTAGAGTAAAGCCCTGTGTCACCTACCTCTCCTTTTTAGGGTTAATCAGGACTTTTGTTGCCCAGATAGATCCCTTTAGTATTCAGGTACGCTTATCCAGGCTGTTGAGCACCAATTTATTCCTCTATGTAGTCACAGGGCTGAAGAGCATCATGTGCTTTTAAATACCCTGCTTATCGGAGCCCGGTGAAGACTTGCTTCTATTGGACATGTCTGCTCATTGCACACAGTCAGCCGTAGCGCATAATACAGGACGCTGTGTGTTGAACCTGGTTTGAAAAATACACATGACAGAAAAAAATGGAATATATACGAGAAATATATTAAAATGCATTATATTAACAATATATTACAAAACTTAAATATACAAATTGTAATAACCGTCAGGCACTGTTCTCCTAGTGTTTTAGCTCAGTGAATTCACCAAGGAGCCCCTCGTACACCACCCACTTGCACTTAGGGGGGTCTGTCTGCCGAAGTGAAATCGTACAACACGTTGGCAGCAATCCAGTTCGCCCACTGAGAAACACGCGCGCGGACACACACACACACACACACGCATACTGGAAATGGCACAATAACACACTTGAAATTACACTGCGCCAGGCGCTTGGAGCAGGGAGCAGATATCGAAGAGAACATTAACACAGCCACACATACGGATCTGCAATCTGCAACGCTGTTAAAAAAACAAGCCGATCAGCAGATCTTCAGACATAAACTGGGCCGTGTTCAGAGATTTATGTACTTCCCAAATATGTAAAGATATGGGGAAAAAACCTACGGGCTCTGAATTTTTGCTATCACTTGCCCATTGGGACTGTTTTCTATCGCTTGGTATGAAATTATTGACGTAACTGACAGCAAATGCCAATGATCCAGTATTTATTTAGAAAGACATGAGGAACAGTTAATCCGCATCCTATTCAACCAGTTCAATCACAGCCAACAAAATTCAGTTTAGTCTCGTCATTAACATGTACAGGGCGACATTAGCCCAGGAGGTGAGAGCAATCGTCTAGCAGTCGAAGGGTTGCCGGTTCGATCCCGCCCTAGGTGTGTCGCGGTGTCCCTCAGCAGGACACATAACCCCCAAATGCTCCTGACAAGCTGATTGATGCCTTGCATGGCAGCCAATCACCGTTGGTGAGTGTGTATGAATGGTTGAATAAGAAGCATCAATTGTACAGCGCTTTGGATAAAGGTGCTATATAAATGCCAACCATTTACCATGACTGTTCATAAGGTAAGAAATACATTTTTTAATTTAATTTAGAAATTGAAACACATCTAGAGTTACCTTTTCAGACTTTTTCAGAAAATCATCTTTTGCCTCCACACTAAAGACAGATTTTCCAAAATGATATTTGACACCCATGGTCTTATGTGGCAACACTTATTTTGTCTCGTTATCTTCAAGTTTTGGCAAGCGAATATACGAGCGAACATCCAAGCGACACGGCCGGGAAAATAAATCAGAATAATTCATCCTCAGTGCATTGTATCTAGCCTTTGGACACCATAGACATTTATGTGCATGTTCAGTGGTTGACCAAAGCATATTAGACGGTTTGTTGTGGAAAAAATAGCAAGCAGGATGCCACTACTAATGCATGACAGGGAGTGGGGGACATCTGCCTTTTCACACGCTCATGCACACAGAAGGGGCAACGTTGCTGAAACTAGAGCAGCTGCCCCGTGGATCCAAATGGCCGTGCAGCATAAATGAACAATAAAAACTAGTCCGCTGCCTTCGGAAAAACAAAATGAAACGTAGAGAAGGGACACGGTACACGTGACGCCTCGACCGTTCAGCAGTGCAGACTGTGGCCTCGAACCGCGTGAAAGTGCACCCCTTCGTGCAGACAGCGCCCGTTTGTCAGGCTTAACGCACTGATAATCACCAAAACACCGCGGAACGACGGCAGCGCCTGTTTGCTGAAAGGCGTGCCCGCCGATAATCACCAAAACACCGCGGAACAAACGCAGCGCCGTCGCGATCTCACCGGCACGGTAAAAACAAGACAAGAGGGCACGAGTGAGAGAGAAGAATGAACTGCCCACGTGGGGAGCTCGCGCAGTGAGGGACAGATCTGAATTTGCTTCTACTTGATTGCCTCTGGGCCTGGAAGACCGCTAATTGGCAGTCCTGGATTAAGAGTAAAAGGAGCATGGAAAACCTCAACTCTTCCCCGCAGGCTGGCTGCAGTAGCAGAGGCCTATTGGGCATGTTAATGTAGCTTCAGCAGTCCACTAAATTACAACATGGATTCACATGAGGGTGTGGGAGATCCATTGAGTATTACAATAATCAATCCAATTAGTCCAGTATTATATCCACAAGCATTGATCCCAAAACTGGGCTTTTCCCAAAACGTCGCTTATGCATTAACACAACATTACTAAAGCATCATTGCAAATTAACTATAACTAAGAACTAAAATACAAGTTGCAAAAACAAAGATAACAACCATAACAATGCATACATTTTTTTTTAAAAAGCATATAAATTCCATGATAACCTGAAGAAATACACTCAGCTAGCACTTTATTTGGTTTTATTAGACTTATTTTTTTAGACTTAAGTCTTCTGCTGCTGTAGCCTATCCACTTAGAGGTTTGATGTGTTGTGTGTTCAGAGATTCTCTTCTGTATACCACTGTTGTAATGTGTGGTTATTTATGTTACTGTCACCTTCCTGTCAGCTTCGACCAGTCTGGCCTTTCTCTGACCTCTCACATTAATAACAACAAAACAGTATCCTCCCTAAGCTCGTAATTATGGGAGAGTGGACTGGACAGCGAAATAAACAAACATCTTTTAGAGTTATTAACATGCTGTATCTGAATAGATTTATATAGATATTATTCGAAACATTTCAAAACAATAAGAGGTTATTGTTTCGAATATTGTATTACTGCGCCAGACAGTGAAATGCTAAGAGTTGCACATGTTGGCAAATGCCCGCAGTTTTTCCACAAAGACCAAGCACCTGATTCGTATTTTATGGTAAATCCTGCACTGAGCAGTTCAAGGTTAGGGTCTTCAGCAGGGATGGAGATGTCCTGCAGGTACTGCAGCCTTGTGAGGGAACATGCCATGATCAATGGTACTCAGTGCATGGGATTATATAACTCATATAAACAACAGACATCTGACAAGACCTTTCAGTCACTGCATGTGAGAATCAAGTGAACAAATCTAGAAATAAGTTGTGAAAGTAATGTTTTTCAAATACTCTTAGATTTAAATGCAATTACTTATAAAGGCCCAGGTATGTTGTTTTCAGACTTTAAGAAGAGCGTACTTGTATAAAAATTGATAAGAGAAGAAAAAAAACCCATCTAAATTATCTTGTTACAGGGAGCAGCTATCAGTGTGTTTCAGAGAGCAGACAAGACACTATGACACACTATGTGTGTGTGTGTGTGTGTGTGTGTGTGTGTGTATGTGTGTGTGTGTGTGTGTGTGTGTGTGTGTGTGTGTGTGCGCGCGCCGTCTGGCTTGCTGAGATTTTGGCCTGCTTAGCCAGCCAGGATGGCACCGTCTGGACTTGCTAATGCAACACACTGGGGAGAGTGACATGGCCAGTGGCTCTCCATAACCGTTTTAGCACGGCTGCTTTGCTCAGGTCATCATTGGCTGAGGCCATTGTTTACGTTTTACGGCATTCAAAGGATTTCTGTACAGAACGTAGATATTAGATGTTATTCCACCTGATCCAATGTCAAATTGCTCCGAAAAAGGTGCAGGTTATCAGGATCATCACCTACAGGCAACAGGAGGAAAATCTCCATCTTCTCACTGTCAAATGTCACATCGTCACAGAAGGACAGCAGGGTCTGAGCAGTCGAGCGTCCGAGTAGCTGAAAACCAGCATTGTGCCCGTTTATTTCGACATGTAACGGGGCTGGGTGGAAGGGAAGACCGGACTTTGTTTCCCTGGTCTGGATCCTTCATGAATGCAATAACTGGAAAGATAAATCACGACATCCAATGGCATTATTGTGGAATGTATTAAGCATCAGCAAAAGTAGAGAAATGAAATGCATCGCAATAGCAACTTATATCAGTGTAAACATTTCCATTTGTTCCAAAGCGGGGATTGAATGGAGTTCAATTTGAGTTAATAGCTAGACTCTGAGCTATTGAGACAGGTACTTTGATAACATCAACAATGAATGGCAAAAACATATTTTAGTCGCATTGCATATCTCCTCTAGTCTGATGAGATTTGTATGAAGAGACTTTTATAGAGATTTGTAGCATGAGCTATATGGTGGAGTAGTGGATAACATCGTCGACTAGCAACAACGTAAAGGGTTTGAATTCTGACTGGGGTCTTTCAGCATGGCTTATGCATCTAGCCGTTTTCTTCATCCTGGTGTGCGGTACATTTTGGGAGTTGAGGAGGGGTGGTGAGGCAGTTCAGTCCAGACCATGCCCATACAATACTGACATACAGAGTATATGCCATTTGGAACGTGTTTTATTAGTTATTTACATTACTCCAAATAGATATTTAGTGGATGCGTAGTGGATCCATCCCTCTGGGATAATTTATGGTCATTTCAAAATTTTTCAGCCATTTTCCATGCCTTTTTAAAATGTTCACTTGATTTTCTTGACTTGACTGAGGATAAATACTTACGGGTCTACATGTACAGTAACACCTAATCACTGATGCAGTATTTTGAAATGATTCAGTTCTTTTTATCTTTTAACTACAACGTGCGTAGCACTTATAACACATGCCAGAATTGCCGACGATTCACGAGGACAGAAAGAAATTCAAATTCAAGTCAATTGTAAAAGGGTGGAATTGTAAAAAGGAATTCAAAGGAATTGTAAAAGGGTGATAAAACTCCACAAGGATTGTTCAATTAGTAGAAGAAAGTTTAATTCACGTACCGAACTGACTGAAACTGAATAAAAAGAAATTGATGAACATCTACTCCAGTAAAGTACCGCAGGATTAACGGTGCCTAACGGTTGGATGTAACGGTTGTGCCCAACACTGACATCCAGGCCCCAGGCCCTCAGCCCTGCTGGGTGGAGGTGGCCAGGGGCAGGGCGCAGCTGTGGGGGTTACCCAGCTGTGGGGGTTAGCCAGCTGTGGGGGTTACCCAGCTGTGGGGGTTACCCAGCTGTGGGGGTTAGCCAGCTGTGGGGGTTACCCAGCTGTGGGGGTTACCCAGGTGTGGGGGTTACCCAGGTGTGGGGGTTACCCAGCTGTGGGGGTTACCCAGCTGTGGGGGTTAGCCAGTGCTGAAGCTCCAGCCGGCCGCGGCTGCTCACACGTCCCGGCCCATCTGGCAGAGCACCCATGACACAGAGCCCAAAAATCAAGCCACTCGCCCATCAAACGCATCCAGACCGCGCGGGGGGGGGGGGGGAAAAGCAAAGCGCTGTAATTACCGAGCGCCGAATGATTCGGTACAAATAAAATGTGACGGAGAAGAAAGGGAACATCGACCTGGTTCCAACCGCCGTGGAAACGGCGTGATGGCGCGTTCAGCACAGGGGAGAAAGGAGACCGCACACCCAGACCGGGTGGGGACACTGACGCTGGATGGCCGTGAACAGACATACCATGAGAAGCAAACAAAGCTGTACGGAAACATTTAGTTCAAATTCACCATTATCAAAAAGATAAGCTCCCTTTGAAGATGAGGTGAAACGGAAGTACTAGCTCCCGCGATATGACCTATCCACGGGCGAAACTGCTCTTTTGGTGGGCGAGTCGTCGATTTGAGACATTTAATCCGAATGCACACCTGCTGACGACACTCAAATTTTTCCATTAAGTGGATGAAAAAAAATTCATACAATTGCATACTTTTGGGAATATATACACTAGAAGACACATTCGGTGGTTATGGACAATTGATTAAATTTCAAAACTTCATTTTGATTTCAGCCCGTCATTACTTTTAAAAATGGGGTCTGAATGGCAATATGGCAGTTCTACACGAACCAATAATTGTATACATTGTACAACTGAGTTGTTTGCGTTACCCATCAATGAGAGTAATCAGAGCGCCTCATGCTAATAATGCCAATAACTTCTTGCAATCTAATTTATGTGCCGAAGTCTAGTCCAAACTCAACACCATTTCCTCAATCCTCTGAAAAAGAACTTGAATCAGTTTTGTGAGAATAAATTAAAATCCAATGCTTACCAATCAAAGCTTGCCCGACAAAACAGGATGAGCCAAGAACTTGCAATTCCCTAAACTTGGAATGAAATCAAACTGGCCTGCCAAAAACTTTGTTAGCAGAATGCATGAAATAAAAATATCAAAAGCTACACCTTTTGAAAGAAAGCAGACAACGCATGTTGACCGATCTGAAAAATGCTTTAATGACTTGAACAATCACATAGTTTATGACCTGGGCCTCTCCTTCTTGCCTTTGTAGAGGGCCAGCAGGGACACGTTGGCCACTTTCACCACCTTGAAACGCACACCGGGGATATCACCAACGGCATGGCCCTTACGACCAAATCCTGCCACCAGCACTTCATCGTTCTCCTGAAAAAAGACCAGATTTGGGCATATAACTGAATGACCGCAAAGAAAAGCCGGCGTTTTATTTTGATTAAAAACCTCTTGGCCTCAAAACACTAGTTAAGTCACTTGAAGAACGAGGGCGTCACTGGATGCAGCACAAAACAAAAATAATTTCTTGATCACAATTCAGCAGAAAATTAAACAACGCATCCAGTGACCTTTTAGAAGCGATGGCTCCTGATTGGAAAACGTCAGTTAAGAACACATCTAATTAAGACTGCATTAGTATGCTCCGAAACTTTTCAATGTCCACCTTTCGGGGAAAAAAGTCAGTGCAGAGCACGGTTATGCAATTTCAATAATGCAGCCTGCTGAAAACACACTGACACATCCAGGCCACCTCTGGCTTCCCTGTTTGGAGAGGGCCGGGAACTGACCTCGATGAAGTTCAAGCAGCCGTCATTGGGGACGAAGGCAGTGATCTTCTTGCCGTTCTTGATCAGCTGGACTCTGACACACTTTCTGATGGCAGAGTTGGGCTGTTTAGCCTCGACACCTCTGCAGGGGAGACACGGACAAGCTCAGCATCGACAGGAAAATAATCTGTCCCAAAACTTAACACTGGTTAATCGTACGCCGCAATAATTGATCTAAGCATTCACAGAGCACAACCAACAACAAACAGCGTCGCCCCTCTCAAAGGAAGTCGGTTGTCGTGGAATCACAGGATATATCCCCATAATCGGTGTCATCCCCCTTGAGGGGGGCACAGGGGAGAGGTCCCAAAGTCTTATTTGTTTGTTGAGGATTTCCACATTCATTTATCATTTTATTTCTGTATTATTTTACCCACAATGTGTCGCCTTTGTAATTGGCTTAATGTAGAGCAGGGAGCTACATGTTATGTATGAAAGGTTCTATATAAATAAAGCATATTATTATTATTAGCCAAAGTATTTTATGCATTTGCTCCACATATATACTTGGGGGGAATATGACCGGACACAAAGGTGCCTGAAATTAAACTCACTTACACTTTCTCAAGGACGATACCCTTGGCGTGGGATGCTCCTCCAAAAGGATTAGCCTTCAGGGCTGTGCCCAGATGAGCCTTCTTGTACTGTTTATCGTGCCATTTCTGCTCGCGACGATGGTTTCGCAGCTTTCTGGCCGTACGCAGTCCACGACACTTGCCTGCAGAATAGGGGGGCAAATATATTAAGAAATGACGGCCATTGCACAGCACTCAAATCCGCCGAACGTCACCAGATTACTGCTGGCCAAAAGAACTAGAACTACAATCTGGAACGCCGACTGGAGGTTCAGAGTTGCATCACAAATCACCCAAAAAACACTTGATCCACGATTAATATACTTAATATGACCAGAAAGATTACCTGATTTGCCCTAATCACCATACCGCTCCCCTGCCCACATTTCATTCTGTAATTTCTCGTCAACCAGATTAGCCAAATGTATAAATTCAAGAGCAAATAATTTAAATTCATAATTCAATAAAACATTTATTTTTTAACTCAAAATCATGTGATATTACTTCACTAAGAAGGCAAGCCATCCAACGCGATAGTCGGGAGATAAATGTCAACAAGCTATTCAAATGCATTTAAATGAAACTTAAGACTAATTTCACCGATTCGACACAAATGGCAACATTATGAAAATACTGCGGTAACCGGATCGACATTTTAACTTGAGGCTAGTAGCGTGCTGTCGGATACGGTTCTGGCGAAATGAGTTCATCTTCTAAACCTCACCACCAAATTGTTAAAATACACGTATAACTAAAATATGAACTTTGCTATATGAATTATAGCTTATTAACGTCTGCCAGGAAAGACAAAGTGTGGAGCGAAACGATGGGCCGGGACCAGCCTGCATGGCCGCTCTCCACGTTTCTCAATTACGTTAGCTAGCTAGCCAACATCATTAAGATTTATTAAGGAAAACCAGGTTTTAATTATACCAGGTCGAGTGAATTATCCTAAGGATTTATTATAATATATTCATAACTCGTCTGATTGCTAGCGGGCAACTAAAGTATTGAAATAATGGGCATTTATAACTGAAAAACGAACCTACCCATGTTTGTCGTCTCAGAGCCCTAGCAGGAAAGAAAGTTTCCCGGCAGTCTCCGCGTCAATGTCTTATCCGAGGACCCAAAGTAGGAGCCCTGAAAGCGCCTGTTTTTTTCCCCCACCATTGTTTTTAGACAGATCATAGTTTAGCTAATGGGACACGTCTGTGCAAATTAAACCATTATAGTGTCATCGAACTTTGTATTTTCCCTATTTTGTCAAACACAGCAGTGTACAGTATAGCACGTCCTTCCACGTGCCTGAATAGGAACAATGTACGTAGAACTGAAACCAACAACAGGGCGTACACGTAGTCTAGAATATATTAATTTACAGAGCCTCTTCTCGCTGAATTGTATTGTTCCTTCGATGGATAACGAGTGGTGGACACGCCACACGCCATATTTGACTGGATACAATACACTATGTGCAATGACAATAGGTTTAAAACAATGTACCGTGAAGGTGTTTTTTTTGAATTATTTTTGAATTTAATAATTATTTCAATATTTTTGTGAAAACACAAAGCAAGACTCTTACATTACCAGTCACTGAACTGTCATAAACGGAATTTGCTCGTCGCTGGAGTGCTGCACGACCTTTGACAGTATGCTGAATTAAATGTAGCTTGGTCAAATTTAAGATAGTTACAGTTACTGACTGGCCACGTGGCACGTGATATAAACATAATAAAAATATTTTAATCAAAATGCAAATGACACTTCCTCGTGCTTTCATTCTAACTCGTCACATTCAATTTACCGAGCCTGTGTTGCTACATTGTGAACCTGCCTTGGAGTTCGTTAAAATATAATAAGGATAATGGAATGCGTATGAAGTAATATAACACACAATTTTTTCGTTTAATCAATCAATTACTGCAATGGGGGCATGGTGTGTTTGTAAGTACAGTATTTTAAGATTACCATAATCTTTTGAGTATAGTGCCATACCGATGACAGATTTTTTGCAGATTGGAGGCATAGATGCCTAGCTAAGTGCCCCCAGTACATCTGCTAATGAACAGCCCTGAAGTGTTTCCATTTCGGTAATGCTCACATTACAGTCACCCTTCATCCAGTAAAGATTACTCTTATCTCCTCTAATTCGGATGTGAACTATGGCGTGCCAAAGGCTAAAAACAACGCCACACAGACGGGACAAAATCTAACTGTACGTAGCCTATTAGTTTAGTATACTTACACACAGCCTAGTGCATTCCGTGATTGGCCTATTTGGACAGTGACGCATCTTTTTGTTGTGTTGGCTCTCTACTCCAGAACATTTCATTTGAAAAGAAACAATGAATGTGACGATTTCGTTTGCATACTATCAGCATACTACTTTAATTTGCGTTACATCCGTATAGACGCAGGAATTGCACCCCTTTGTATACATTGTCCCCTATTTTGGGGGACGAAACAGCTGTTTCTTGGCCTGCTGACTGCTGTGTTGTTGCGTCGTTCATGTCCAAGAAGGCAAAGGGCTTGATCCTAGGTGTGGAATTTGCATTTGGAGTCTGTTGCTGTCAGTACCGGTAAAGCAGGCTATCATAGGGTGTGGGAAATCAGAATAAATCAATCGCTGACTTAGCCAAAATATTGGGTGTGTCAAAATCAATCGTTTAGTACATTACAAAGAAGCACACACTGTTGAGCTTCTTGGTAAGGAAGGAAACTCCTTTTCAACTGTATACAGATCACGATGTAGGCAACTAGGCACAGATATGCTAGAGACTAAATCAAATAAATTAATTTAAAATTAAAGTCTACACCAGCATTACATCAGAGGGCTGACTGTACGATGCAAACCACTGGTAAGTCACCTGTACAGGACAGCCAGGTTAGAGTTTGCTAAAAGCGTATATATTGAGATCTGGTGTCTGTGAAGGCCATAGCATATGATTCACATAATTTTCATACTCATCAAACCATTCAGTGGCCCCTCCTATCCTGGAAGAGACCACTCCCATCAGGATATAAATGAGTCATCATCAGAAAGGTCATCACTCAGAATGACTTTGCATTGATTTGCAGGAACCCTTCCCTGTAAGGAGACAAGTGGGCGCTACAATAAGGCGCTACAATAAGATCCGCACAGCCGTTGGGCCCTTGAGCAAGGCCCTTAACCCTGCATTGCTCCAGGGGAGGATTGTCTCCTGTTTAGTCTAATCAAACTGTAAGTCACTTTGGATAAAAGTGTCAGCCAAATGACATGTAATGTAAAAGAAAGTGGACCTAAACCATGCAGGAAAATGTTATGTTTTCCTTACATATCGCACTAATGCACAAGCCTCAAAGTCATTGAATGTACGCTTTTGACTCTATTTACTCCTGTCTTTCCCATAGATCTTATTGCAGATGTCAGTTTAGTCACTGTTCCTATTGAAACACTTGCCCGTTGAGCAGTCTTTGGAACTGAAGCTCCTGCCATCCCTGTCCCAATAACTCTTTCAGTGTCACTCAGATCTTTTCCTCTTGCCATCTTGATCCAAAATGGAGGTCAGTTGTGCCTGCTCAGCATTGTTATATATGCCACAGGGCATGATCAGATATATACAGAGTTATCAGAGTTATCATTTCAGAAAAATTAAGAAAGAAGGCTGCATATAATAAACAACACAGATAATAATCTGTATGATATGTTCAAACGTATGGGAAAATAACATGCTTTTATTTCAATACATCCACTCTATGGTGAATCTCATCTTTTCTGAAAAAACATAGGTGTCACCCATAGTAATTATTGTAAATAAAATCAAACGAAGTGAAATTGGCAATACACTACTTTGTTTTACCAAACAAGATGCAACCATGTCTGCAATTCCTGAACTGTGATCCTTGAGTTCTTTATTGCCTCCCTCACCATCCTCCTCGCCATCCTCCTCACCATCCGTGGGGACAACATGCACTTCCTTCATCCTCTTGGCAACCATTCCATATGTTTATTTAATTTTATTATTACAGCCCTTACAGTGCTAAATGGTATGTTAAATTTTTTTGTACCCATTACCAGACTTGTAAATTACCATCTGTCTCTTTTGAATTGACAGTTCATTGGCTTTTCCCATGCTAATGGATAACAAAGGGATTTTGCATGAGCTTGTTACCACAAGTGGTGGAATGGAAAAATATAGTTCCTTTTGATTAAGATTAGTTTAAATGTAATGGTTTAATCTTGGTTTAATTTTATTTCCAATAATTATTTTTTCATAAACGAAATATGATTTAATAAAAAGCAATGAAACATGAGAATAAATGAAGTGATATAGTTTTCCTATATGCTTGAACATAACATCCAGATTATTATTAACTAAAAAGTGCCTTTTAATTTTTATGAAGGGTGGCAATAATTATAAAATATATATATATTTATATAGAGAGAGAGATATTCATTTGTGAATATATACATTTGTACATACAATTAATTTCATCCTGTAATTTAAAAATTCAGTTTCATTGAATAGGAGTGACATAATTATATATGTAATATAATTTGTACATGAGGTTTATTTTGTTCATTTTGCCAGCATAAATCTTATTTATGACAAGTGCAATTCACATTACGTTTCCCCTTTGTGCACTTTGTAAAATAGTCGAATGGGTGATAGTTCACTGTATGTGACAATGCTGCATTCCTGGGCTCATTCTGGCAGCGTGGCACATACATTTACTGAAGGCACCTATTGGGTCCATGGAAAAGGCTGAAGGGGAGTATCGGGGATGTAATTCCTTTGGTTTGCTGTGTCTGTTTCGTCACACGTACATTCTGCTTCATTAGACAATCTTGTTCAGCTGCGGGGCTTTTCTGCAGATAACACACATCTCTCCTGTGAATTAATTTCAATTATTGAGGCAGCTCAGTGTAAATCTAGGTCACGTTATCAGGGGGGGTTTTTTTGTTCTCCGTCTTAAATGTAAAGAAAAGCCTCCCGTTATTCTGACCTTGAGTGTTTTCCGATCATTGGCTGATTGGTTTTTTAGATAGGGATATTGGTTTTAGAAACCCGGGGGTTTTTTGGGGAAGGAGGTTAAATCAAGTGAGGGTATATTTCTGTGCTGCCAAGCGCTCTGTGTGTGTGTGTGTGTGTGCCTCTGTCTGCCTGAGCGAGAGAAGGGGGGGGGGGGGAGGGGAGGGAGTGGGTGTGCTTGTGACACATGATTATCTACCCCCTCTCCGTCCATTGGTTGCCGCGTTTGTCAATCACTGAGCTCTGGTCTCGGCTGTGTTATCAAAGCAGATTATGAAGCAGTCTTCATCTGTAGCAGCCTCATCTGGTCGTCTCCATGGCTAAACACAAGCTCTTTTTGTTTTTCACATTACTGTTTTTCCTTTTTCTTCAACTCTCATTATCCTATGATCAAGTGCCTGCTATTGTGGAGAACAGGTAAGTGGGGCAAATTGTGAACTGTGTGTGTGGATGAGGAGAGTGATGCTGTGTGGATGCTGTGCGGAGTCTTTCAATGCCTGTTAGAGACCTCAGTAAACAAATCAGGAAAAGAAAGTACAGTTGGGGAAAAAAAAGGAATTTCTGAATCTATAAAGACCCAAGCTTGCCTCTGTTGGTCAGACTGCGTAACCGAAGGGCTTTCTATTCATCCGATGCTGTTCTCTTGCTTGTAGTTTCGCCGAAACTCTGCGATGATTCTGAGCCAGGCTCCCTGTCAATGAAACACAAGAGAAAATCCATCAGTGTTGGTCTATAGGAATCCGTTTACAGCGCAGATCCATATATGTGCTACAGAAATAGGAAGGGCTGAAAGTCGGGATTGTGCTGAGCCAGACTCCTGCTCCCTGTGCTTTCCCAGGTCATCCTGACATGTTAATGTGCTTTGGAAAATCAAACCCTTGAGGTTGTTGGCACAGTGCTGTTTTTAATTGATTTCTGGATGGCGAACTAATTGTATGGCTGATGCTATTTTACTGTTTGAACAGAAGTAATACTAATTATTTCAGCTGCACTGAGGATTATTATTAATATGTTTTTAATTAATAATATTTATGGGTAACATTTAATAGTTACATGACAAGTTAGGCCTGAGCTTTTTATTTCCACGATGCCCCTGTGAGATTATAAAATGAATGATAGAAAATGTCTACATTTTATATTATATGCAGTATTTATTATGGTAAATGGTAAATGGCAATTATGAATATGGATGTATATTTTAACCAAGTTAGATCGTCACCTGCAACTTAACCATGCAAACATAACCTAAACATGAACCTTTTTCGCTGTAAAAAAGCAACATTTGAAAAATGTCAGTTAACCCAGTAGTACATATTCCAGTTATTGCGATTTGATTGTTGATAACAATGCAATGTTATTTGGTGTCCCAATGAACCTTATGTGGACTTTTAGTGCAATGATCAATTAAATGCATTTTAATACTGAAAGACTAAAAAGCATTTAATTTATTTTGTATACATTTTCAAATCCCTTGATTTGCTTGAAATGACAGATACATACAGATAATGTACAATAACTGATAAATTATCATTATTACAACAAATTAGCAGAAAAGTCATTATTAACTCTACTCTACATTTCTTTTGTAAAATGAAAGTTTCGGCACGTCTAAAGTTTAAAATCTCCTGGAATAATACTGTTCAGCTCGATCACAGGAACAGTGGAGACGGGTGAACTTGGCCATTAACTATTGTTTCTTCATCTGTTGACATTTCGCCTGTCCCAGCGCGGTCACGTGTATGAGTATGAGGGGCCATGGTCTTCACATCACTGCTGAAATATGGACATTCCCATGAATGCAGTCTCAGTGGGCTGCTACGTTTTCTACACGCATAGTGGAATCAGGAAATGGCAGTCCTCGCTGATCCCACTGCTGTCTGCTCGTGGGGCTCACAGTAGGGATGTAAACGAAGCGGATTTCACTCTTACACTGAGCATCACATGATGCAATGCGCTGAAAAGTTGCAAAAGCTAAAAGAAAAATCACAATGTGTTGTCACCTGGAATCGCTGTGAAATCTATAAATATTTGCCGTCCTGTTGGTAGTTTTTTTATTTTAATTCATTGAACTTGTGCTTATTAATTTGGCTAGAACGTATTGAACTCTGGCAGGACGGTGACCGAATTTGCTTGTTGTTTTCAAATGAATGAAATCTCTGGTGGTAAAAAAAAATTCAGGTTTAGAATTCAGAGGCAGAAACAAGATGGCAGATTGCCATTACTCAGATTACCAGTAGGTGGTGCCTTGAAGCCAAAAATAATGAAATCCCCCCCCCCCCCCAAAATTCTTTGTACTTTATTGTCAAGTTCCAGTGTATCTGATTGATGGTGAATGCTTTCGTATGATATTTTAGTAACCTGTACCCTTTAAGCACGATGTATCACCGAGATGGAACTGCGATAGGAAATGAGTTCCTGCTTCAAGTTTCACCATTTGGCTTGTTCTCTCATAATACTCATTCTACAGCTTGAGTGAGTGACTCAGACATTGAAAAAAAAGATGGTGGAATACATCTTGTTTCTTGTTTGATTATGTAAGAGTGATCCATGTGAGAGTTGACTGTGTATGAGTGTACTCATGCAGTATAAATGTGCATATATCATGCTTTTTTTTTTTTAAACAACCCTCCGATATAATATCTGGGAAATATTTCACATGCTGAATTCTGTTTTTTATCAATTATAGAACAGTAAAATAAAAACTGAAGAAGGCAGGTGATAAATTTGATCACCATGTTACTCATTATGACGCATGCAAATAGATACCCTGGTGATCATAATGACATTACTGGAACTGCAAACTGATGACAACATTTACAAGAAAATCTAGAGAACATGGAGCTCAGGAACTTCACAATATGGGAGATGGGTGTATATTTTCAGGTGGTTTTGCCAAAGGACATTATTTGAATGTTCTAGTTCAGGGAACTACATATTTTGAATTTTAATTAATTTTTTCTGTCTGTTTTTGTGTGCTTTCCTCCAGGACTTCCTTGCAGGTGTCAAAATCCTTATTTATTCATTAAAAGGAGGTTGTTGAGCGAGCCGAAGTTGAGAAATTTGTTGGAAAATAATGGGCTTCAAAATTTACTTTGACAACATTTTAATGTAGCTGGGTTTTAGTGTGCTTGTTCAGGACTACCTATTAAGGAATTTGCAACATTTCTCAAAATAATACGCAGAAAATGTTCAGTACTGTGAACCACGTTGTGTAAGAGTCTCAAATGATCAAAAACAGATTGTTGGAGTGCAATAAGAACAATCGGGATCTCTTTATGAGAGAAATGGCCCCTTTATCCAGCAATGGCCTCATTTGAATGCATGGGTGCACAACCAGGGCCGATCCTTGTTAGGATTTCTTGCCAACTTCTGCTCATAGTTATTAATTCAGTCCATTCATCACTTGATCTTGCGTTTTTTTTTTACGTAGTCGTGGGCTACAGCTGTGGACGGCACGTTTTCCTTTCGGTGACAATGTGTTACTACGGTGTGGTCCAATATTGGAATGAACCAGCCTCAGCTTTTACAGATGTTTCTGGAATTTAAGCCAGGATTATTATTTGGACAGAAGCCATACGCACTCCGGGCGGGGGCTGGAGCTGTGCAGCCCTGTTGTCATGTGTAACGACACTCCGATCACCGGTTTGTCACGTGCTTTGTTGCAATGGTGTCCCGTACTTGAATATAGTTTCCACAGGTTTTTTGAGGTTTCTTTTCAATCGGGAGTCAGTTTAGTAGGGGGGTGGCCTGTAGCATAGTGGTTAAGGTAAAGGAATGGGACACGCAAGGTCGGTGGTTCTAATCCTGGTGTAGCCACAATAAGATCTGCACAGCTGTTGGGCCCTTGAGCAAGGCCCTTAACCTTGCATTGCTCCAGGGGAAGATTGTCTCCTGCTTAGTCTAATCAACTGTACGTCGCTCTGGATAAGAGCGTCTGCCAAATGCCAATAATGTAATGTAATGTACTGCAAAGGGGTGTCGGGATGCACACCAAAAACCGTGTCCCTGTTGAAGAGGGGTTGGGTTTGCGAGCCCTGATTTATGCACATAGTAGCAGTATCCAAATATAATTTTCGCACGGTGACAGTTTTCACATGGTACCTGTGAAACCCTGTGGATGTGCGCTAGGAATGCTGGGCACTTGTGAGAGATGCTCAGGAGCAAAAGGAAATCTGTATTCGTAATCGGAGACATACTGTAATGCCTCAAGGGCATTGGTCGGTTTAGTCCTTCCGTACAGCAGCCAGGGCAAAGCAGGGCGAAGTGGAACCACGTAGATCAGTATAGACTTTTAATCGCATCAGATTTTATTCGGAGGAGCACTGGGGTGCTGTGCCAAGGAACAACCGTACAAAGGCTTCAGACTCTTAATCTGTTTCTGTTATCCCCGAATAAAGCGCCACGCCGCGGCAGAGGAAGGTGTGTCAGAGAGCCGGTCGGTTGATTATATAATGGCAAGCCCCACATCCAGGTACAGCCAATGGCGGCCGTGCAGCGCTGAGGCCATCTCTGTAAACTCCCGTTAGGCACAGAGCTGAGGGATTTTCCAGAGTGTCCCAATCCCCGTCCGCCGTAAGCACGCGTGCCGTTTCGGTGCTTCAGTTCGTCCTGTTTCCCCTGATCCACGGTGTGGCTCCGATACCGATTTAAAGTTGATGTTCCCGTTCAGACGAATGATTACTCTGTGTTTTGCCACGTTTAATTACGTATCAAAAGCATCTGCTTCCAAACAAGCGCAGAGAGCTGGGAGAGGAGCCTTTGTAAACTCCCAAATGTATACTTACTGTACATCACTTCAACGTTTGAGCTTGCCGTCGCAGATGGGGTCTGAATGAGAGTAATTATCAGAAACCGTCGTGGAAAAAGCCAATAAATAGGCTCATCCAGAAGCCGTGATGTTGGATGCTCATGACAAAAGCATCTGCACCTGCAGTAATCTCCGCACACATATGCACTATAAATAGTTTGCGTAAAACATGCCGCATAAATTTCTGAGTCACCAAACTATAATCATCCCCAAGAGTAAAAATATCAGAGTGAAAAAACAACACTGCACTGCTTACTGCCACGAGAGAACAGCTGCGGGACTATACGTGCGCACACACACACACACACACACACACACAGTGCACACACACACAGTGCACACACACACACACACACACACACACACACACAGTGCACACACACACACACACACACACACAGTGCACACACACACACACACACACACAGTGCACACACACACAGTGCACACACACACACACACACACACACAGTGCACACACACAGTGCACACACACACACACACACACAGTGCACACACATATAGTGCACACACACAGTGCACACACACACACACAGTGCACACACACACACACACACACACAGTGCACACACACAGTGCACACACACACACACAGTGCACACACACAGTGCACACACACACACACACACGCACACAGTGCACACACATATTGTACACACACACATAGTATACACACATAATACAAACACATAGTGCACACACATAGTACAAACACACATATCACAACCACATAGTACAAACACACATATCACAACCACATAGTGCACACACACATATCACAAACACATAGTGCACACACACATAATACGCACACGCATAGTACACACACGCATAGTGCACACACGCATAGTGCACACACACATAGTGCACACACGCATAGTGCACACACGCATAGTGCACACACGCATAGTGCACACACATATCACAAACACATAGTGCACACATACAGTGCGCACACACATAGTGCACACACGCATAGTGCGCACACGCATAGTGCGCACACGCATAGTGCGCACACGCATAGTGCGCACACACATAGTGCGCACACACATAGTGCACACACACAGTGCACACACACATATCACAAACACATAGTGCGCACACACATAGTGCACACATAGTGCACACACACATAGTGCGCACACACATAGTGCACACACACATAGTGCACACACACACAGTGCACACACACATAGTGCACACACACATAGTGCACACACACATAGTGCACACTCATAGTGCACACACACATAGTGCACACACACATAGTGCACACTCATAGTGCACACACACATAGTGCACACACACATAGTGCACACTCATTTCGGTGCCTCTGCCCGCTCGTCTGAAACTGAGCCTAGCCGGCAGCACAGCCGAGCACAGGGTGCAGGTGTGCCGGGCGGGGCGTTTGTGCACAAGGTCATCTCCCCCACTGCTCCGGCCCTTGGCACGGCTGAAGCTCCGCTGACACACCTCGTGTCTGCCAGGCCTCCGCCGCCTGCCCGAGACAGGTGGACAGACACCGCGAGCTGCCCTGAGCCGAACAGCTGGCCCCGCCTCGGAGCCTGATAATCAGGCCTTGGAATCTCCTTGGCTAAGCTCGTTTCATCCAGCATTATGGCAGTGATTAGATGTTTAAACGGTGTGTGTGTGTGTGTCGTAGCGTAATCCTCAGAGCCCCGGCCCTACTGCTGCAGAGAGCAAGCTGGAGCGCAGAGCTAAAATAAATAAACGCAACAGCAGCGGCAGTAAAAGTTTGTTTGTTTATCTGGGGTACCAGTTTCAATCCTACATCCATAAGGCTAGGAGAATTCCCGCTCCCCCTCTTCACTTGCAACCTGCCTGCTACTTGTGTTCTAAAAAAGTAATTTGTTTTGTTTTCTTCTTCTTCTTCTTCTGTTTACAGCTCAGATGCACCCCCATTCCAGGCCCTCAGAGTTAGAAATGGTATGTTCTGACACAAAACCTCTACTGGGGATTACTGATGCGAGCCGGATGCCAATAGTCTACCAATGAACGCAAAGCACTGCAGTCTATAGCTGTGTACATTAAATAATACTGTTTCTAGGCAACATGGTCAATACCACCCAACCCAATGAATTTTTTTTTTTTTTTTTGCAAGCATACAATTTCATTTATAATAAGTTGATAAATGGAATGTCTTTTTTTTTTCGTTTTAGTCGCTAAACGTTGCCTTCACATGTACAGCAGGATGAAGTTATGTAACGTGTAGCACGTGACAAACGTGTGTTTTCCCTCTCCCGCCCCTCCCACGCGCGTCAGAAGCGGTGGCCATTCGGAGCCACAGTGCCTCGCTGGGAGGAAGCGATCTACCTGGAGCAGAAAACCCGCTCAGGAGAGTTCTGCAGGTAATGCGCTGTGGCGTCTGGGAACACCAGCGTGTACCTTACCTGTGCTCGTATGTCAGGGAGAGGATTTCACTGCTATCCAGGCAGAACTAATCCCACACAAACACCTGTTCTCTCAGCCAAACACATGACGCCAATTATGTTTATAATTCTGAATTTGTACCGAGCACATCTTCATTGCAAGGGTTTTTTGAGAGTTCTGTATGACCTCCGGGTTTTGTATGTCTGCCAGCACCCCGAGTCAGGCTGAACAGCCCCAGATTACACGAGTGAATAAATCCCACATTACGTATATCATCAATTTATATTACTTTAAAAAATACTTTTGAAGTGTGTGTGTGTGTGTGGGTGGGGGAAACTGAAAAGCATCTACCTCCTCAACACTGACTAAACACTATGATGACTGTCTTTCCTTTTTTTGAGGGTGGGGGGTAGAATGAATCATTCTATATCTCCTTCAAGCAGCTGTTCCAATTGTATCTGTATGGGTCACGCTAGGACTCGGAACCGTACTGTCCTCTCGGGTCCTCATCGCACTTGTCCCTGTGTTCGATCTGCACTTCGTTGTACGTCGCTCTGAATAAGAGCGTCTGCTAAATGCCTGTAATGTAATGAAATGAAATGAAATGTAATGTAATGTAATGAAATGTAATGAAATGTAATGAAATGTAATGTAATGTAATGTAATGTAATGACATGTAATGAAATGTAATGTAATGTAATGTAATGTAATGCAATGTAATGTAATGACATGTAATGTAATGTAATGTAATGTAATGTGTGGCTTCCCCCCTCTCGCCTGCAGCCGTACGGCTGGCAGTTGCACTCCCCGCCCCGGACCAAACGGAAGCTGCTCCAATCCTCCGCCTCTCTCCCGCACTCGCCCCTGAACGTGGCTTACAACGGGAAGACGTGCATCCTCTTCCGGGCCAAGAAGCTGGCCATCAGGTACAAGAACCACACCTTCGTGGACCTCACGGAGAAGGCGTTTGGCCCCAACTCCCCCGTGGACACCAAGGGCTCGGCCTGCAGCAAAGACAAAGCCACGTAAGACCCCCCCCCCCGCCACTGAAGATGTATTTATTTATTCATTATCAAGTGATAAAAAACTGCCTCACTGTATGTGCCACCTTTCTCCTTCTGTGGCTCTAAACACAAGATGAATATGATGGGGCTCAGGCGATAAGGCAGCCGGAGGGTTGCCGGTTCGATTCCCACCCCGGGTGTGTCGAAGTGTCCCTGAGCGAGACAACGAACCCCCAAAATGCTCCTGACGAGCTGGTCGGCGCCTTGCATGGCAGCCAATCGCCGTTGGTGTGTGAGTGTGTGTATGGATGGGTGAATGAGAAGCATCAATTGTACAGCACTTTGGTTAATTGACCACTTATGAAAGTGAATAAAGCATAAACAGGAGATAGCACTCTGAGGGTACCACAGTACCATCTATGCTGACATCACGTGGTGCATTCGCAAAAGGGAAGACATTACACTAATATGTCATTGAGCACTGATGGAGATTTAGCACTGATTATGAAATCACCTCAGATTTCCATGACTACTGTCAGTATAAGGGCTTAGGTTTATGCTGATTACAGTTACGCTCTACCTGGTGTTCTGGTGGTTGGCATTTATGGGGCGGCCTGTAGCGTTGTGGTTAAGGTAAATTACTGGGACACGCAAGGTCGGTGGTTCTAATCCTGGTGTAGCCACAATAGGATCCGCACAGCCATTGGGCCCTTGAGCAAGGCCCTTAACCCTGCATTGCTCCAGGGGAGGACTGTCTCCTGCTTAGTCTAATCAACTGTACGTCCTTCTGGATAAGAGCGTCTGCCAAATGCCAATAATGTAACAATGTAATATAGCGCCTTTATCCAAAGTGCTATACAGTCGATGCTTCTCATTCACCCATTCATGCACACCCTCACACACCAATGACAATAGGCTGCCATGCAAGGCACCAACCAGCTCATCAGGAGCATTTGGGGGTTAGGTGTCCTGCTCAGGAACACTTCGACTCACCCTATGGGTGGGATTGAACCGGCAACCCTCAGACTGCCAGACGACTGCTCTAAGATAATCTTGTGTTCCCCTGGAAATGAAGAGTTCTGTTTTGTCACCAGGCTCTCTCTCCGGTTTGGGGATGTAGAAGATCTGAGTCGCCTCTCCATAAGGTGAGCTCTCAAAGTCTCCAACACATTCCCTGACATCTGACATTTTAACTGCATTGCACATTTAACTTATGGCTATGATTTCATTGGATATAATCGCATTTGTTACCTTAATGTCATGATGCTATGACATTTGTATAGACTGAAGTAAACAAAATGTTTTGTGAAACACTTACGTAAATATCTGACTCAGTTAATCACATAGTGAACTGTGGGATTTAGAAGAAAATTTACAGTCTACAGTACGGAGCATGTGTCAGCCAACAATGGCTGGTTTTTGGCTGGTAAAACTGATCCAGGGAATTTAAAGCCTGCCAAACATTCTGACCAGCAAAAAAAAAAAAAGCATATATAGGCTAGTTTTATTGTATTTGTTAATATTCATTGATATGCTCAAATATGCATTTTGGGTATTTTGTCTCAATAGCACAGCCATTTATCAGCACTATCAGCCCAAACCATCCTCCAGCAGGCTGCTAGGCTCAGTGGGCATAAGGCAGCCATTTCTGTGGGACCAACGCTGCACTGAGGAACTGCCTGCAGGAGAGATTCACACAGCTAATGTGAATGTGACGATGCGCTAAAACTTATGAGACATTTCATTTCAAGTCAGCTGCTGCTGTCTTCCGCGCTGCAAAGTACGGCTGTGAGTCCACGGACAATAGCCTATAAATAGGCTGTTTTCATTCTCTCAAAACCTAATGAACTTAAATAGGCCTAAAGATGAGCTTGCATCGAACGGGAGATTGTTGTTTCATTGTCTGGTTAAATGCATTATTCCGCACTGTAGACAAAAACCAATTAATGCATCGTCTGTTATCCGAATAGGCCGATCTGCTGGGGGGAATGGCGGAAATGAAATGTGTTCATTACCCTGATTTTATTTTTTTCAATCTTCTTTCAGTAAGAGGTGATTCCTGTTTAGTCAGAAGAAAAATATGTTTCAATAAACAGCTAATGTTTATGCAAGGTCATGACAGCTTCCTTTCTTCAGAAAAGGTTTACACGGGCGCCAATGATTGCCTATTCATTCTGTCGTGCAGAGCTTAAGTATATTTGTTGGTTTCATCCTTCCGATAATTTTAGTTTCCAGAATCCAATAAGGCAAGATCATGCTAATACATACAAGTGAACAGCTGTGTCTATCATGTGCACACTGATAATCGATCTGGCGAGAATATTAATCATTCATCCGACACACTGAAATCCATACCCACTCCCCTTATGATAATTCACAGGCAAGAGTGTTAAATACCTGTATAAAGAACTAAATAAATAAAATTAAAAAGGCATTTTATTTAGTTAAGATTTTTTTTATTCTGAAAATAAATAATATATAATAAATAATAAGTTATTATACTGGCAATTACAGGGGAGTTTGGTATTGGTAACCATTACATTACATTACATTAAATGGCATTTTGAAGACGCTCTTATCCATAGTGATTAGTTGATTAGACTAAGCAGGAGACAATCCTCCCCTGGAGCAATGCAGGGTTAAGGGCCTTGCTCAACGGCCCAACGGCTGTGCGGATCTTATTGTGGCTACACCGGAATTCAAACCACTGACCTTGCAGGTCCCAGTCATGTACCTTAACCATTACGCTACAAGGAATACCCATAGAGAAGAGACCCACTGTGTCACCGCTTGGGATACATCTCTTGGGTGTATAAATAAAATATGTGTATCAAAAGGAAGTTCTGTATCCCTGTTTATAAATATGGACAAGAAGTACAATACATTTTTATCTTTAGGCTTCATGAACACTTCAAATGCATCATGTCTTTTTAAGGAAATAATTGTAAAATGTTCGAATGACCTACTCTTGTGCTCTTTTGACAATGACCGACTCCCCATCCTCTCCCCCGCGCCACTCCAGGCTACAGATGTCGAACACATTTTACGAGTCGGCGGGCCAGAACTGGTTCACCCTGGACAGCGTCCACATCCACTACAACTGGACCCACGAGGCTATTTTCAATGCCACGGAGGTTTACGCCCCGTCCACCTACTCCTACCACTGCCAGCACGTGAGCAGCCTTCAGAAATACGACACCCTGCTCGTGCCCAGCTCCCATAGTGACAGCTCCGCAAACTGGCACATCACGTTCACCGACTTCCAGGTAAGCCCGCCCGTCCGTTAGCCCGCACCCCCCCCCCCCTCATTAGCACAATGTGACAAAAAAATAATAATAATCATAAAATCATAAAATACAAAGATTGCATTGTACTTATGTTTGAGACATTGTGCAGCAGATGCAGACGTGGTCACATTTGGCCGCTGAGAAGTGCGGTAATTGGTGAAAAGTGTGGATTTGTAGACGGTGATTTGAAGGCGGAATTGGCTCTCCGTCGCTGTGTCCTACGCTCACGTTCCTCCCACACACCGCGGCGTGATTCATCACAGCTGTGTTACAAGGAGAGAAACATACGCGGAAATCAGAAACAAAGGCAGGAATTGTGTTTGCCTTGTATTTTTCTTTGATGAGGAAAATATAAAATGAACGCGAGTTGTTTTTGTTTGACCCTGTACACAACACAGAAATGGACATAATCAAAAGCATCAGCTGAGCATGAACCATTTGAAATGTATTAGATTGTTTGCTTGGGGGAAAGCATTATATGCTAAAACGTGGAGTATTTTTATGATCATAATACTGCCAAGTTTAATGCAATAGATGCAGCTGTCGTATCCTGTTGCTACTGAGAGACACATTATGGGTTGTCTATTAGCTCTTGGGGAATACAAAATGCAAATTAGAAACTACATTTCCTATGGTGGTTTTGCAAGATGATATAAATTCAATGTAGCTGATTTTGCCATCTACCCAATAATATGGAATTATATCCAGCTAAACACTTCCCTAGGTTTCATTTTTAAGAAGCGTATCCACTCTGATGGACTTGCTTTCAATGCTTTCAAGCATTTGTCTTGCACATCTGCCATGGCCCGAATTCTTGCTGCATGGTGTAAGATTACATGATTGGAAAAATCTCACATAAAGTCATGATCATAACTCACTTAAAAAATATTTTTTGTTGTTCTACAGTATTTGGTGAACTGCTCTGGTGGCATATAAAGTAAATGGTAAAACTCATTCACCCATTCATATACACACTCACACACCAATGGCAATTAGCTGCCATGCAAGGCACCAACCAGCTCATCAGGAGCATTTTGGGGGGTTAGGTGTCTTGCTCAGGGACATTTCGACACACCCAGGGCGGGATCGAACCGGCACCCCCCCCGACTGCCAGACGACTGCTCTTACCACCTGAGCCAATGTCGCCCACAAAGCAGGAGGAGGATTCGGGTTCTTCATGACACTGACCCGTGAGTATGTGTCCGTTTGTGTGCGTGCAGATCCAGGCCTTCAACGTGCAGTCCAACAAGTTTGCCTCGGCGAGCGACTGTGCCACCTTCTTCACCCCCGCCATCCTCATGGGCCTCATCACCTCCCTCATCCTGCTGCTGGTGCTGGCCTACGCGCTGCACATGGTGGTGCACCTCAAGCACATCGACCGCTACGAAGAGCACAAGACCACCGTGTACTTCCCGCGCAGCCCCGAGCCCGAATGCACGGACAAGAACAGTTTGTAGAGACCCCCCCGAGGTCACCCCGCCCCCACCCCCGCCCCCCACGCCCGCTTCCCCACCGCCTCCCCCCAAACCAACTGTCCCGCCTCCCGTCGGAGTGACAGACAGTTCCGTAATATCTCAGTGAATTACTTTTGCTGGTTCTTCTGGAATAGTGGCCCAGCCTTCCCCCGAAAAACCTGCCGCTCCTCCACCCAGCCACCCCCCCCCCAACCCCCAACCCCCACCCCACCTCAAATAAAAGCACAGACTTTGGCTGGACATGCACCCCCGTCCCCCTGCGAGATGGGGGTACAGCTGCTGGGGGGCAGGCTGCTCGAATGCCGGCCTCTCCGTTTAACAATACGGTCTGGGCTGAGCCACGCCCCGGCTCGGCGTCACCAAGCGGATTTTTCGGAGAGAATTGAAATCGAAGGATTACCAATCAAATCTGCCAATACGCACTCTGACCACATACAGACTGCACATGTGGAGACTGCCCAAAGGGACCACCAGACATTGCGAATTACCCAGAGAAGAACAAGAGGAAAGAAAAAAAGAAAAAAGAAAAAAAAGACCATGAAATTAAATTCAAGTATTAGCACCCATATGTGTAACTTCCAGTATTTGCACTCTTTGTTTTTTTTTTATAGTCAAATAAATACTGGTAGAAACCAGTCACAAAAGTTTTATTTTTATCTTAATGTCACACCATCGAGGATATACAGTAGATGCTTAATTCTTTATTTGACTCATCGACGGGACTCATTTGGACATTTGTTACATTCAGGTGTTTTAGCAGTTACAACAGACAGGTGTTTAAATACTTGTGTTATGAAAATTTGTGAAAATAATACTGTATCTGAATTCTGGTTTTGTATAAACTTATATTTATGTTTTGAGTTTTTACAATGTTTTTTCTGTGTTCTACAAATAGTTAAGCCTTTGAAATTACTTTTAAGTAAAGTGAAATACAGAAGAAAGCAGTCTCTTGACATATATAAGTCAGCCATTTAATTAATACACTCAAGAGACCAAAATAACCGCAGTAATAACATCACCTTAATGTTGCATAATAACATACAGCATGCCAGTGGCTACAGTATAAATGACATCCACATACAGTACTCTGATGGATAGCATTGTGCAATGTATATTGGTCGTTATCATAATGTATAAATTGAAGGAAAATGATTTTTTTCATTGATCAACTGTTGTAAATGAAGAAATAAACCATTGTCAGATTGAACTGTGTGTTTGTTAAAATATGTTCCAAGAAGAGAATGAAAATGATGAATTATGTTCGGTTTATGAAATCATCATGTTCAAGGACAAAAACAATATTGTACCTTCACAGCATTTTATAACGTCTTAACGATGTTTCCTGCTTTTTGAACGAAAACTTATCTGTAAATTACATTTCTGTACTAGACTATTTTTGATTTATTGAATGTTGGAGTTGCTCTTCAGTACAGAAAAAAAAAACACATTTATAATACGTGCAGAAATATTATCCGCAAGTGCTTTTCCAACAATTGTAAGGCTAGGCCACATATTTGACAACATTGTTACCATGTCTTTACACAAAGGTACATCGAAACAGCTCAGATGTCTATAGAGGTGCCACTGCGAGACGTCACTGTTTTGGAACCAATCAAAGCGCGTATTATACATTGTTCTCATTTCACTCTGATATAGGCCTGACTCATCGCCGCTCATCGTTTAATCAAAACCGTTGTGTTCAGAAAGATCACTGTAAAAAAGCCAATAAAGCAAAAAGCTAAATTCATACAAAATAACTGATTTACGTCATAGGCTACCACCATCGAGATATATAAAAAATGGAGACAGTTTCCGCTAACTGTCGGAAATATACTTTTAACATGGATTCTTATGGAAGCAGTTCGACGGCGCATGAAGCCAGTTCAGGGACGCCGCCATATTTGAAACTGGGCACCACCGCATGCGCTGTGGGGTTTCCTTTGGCACCAGAGCATGCGCACTGGGCGCCTAAACAGGAAGGGATGAATGGGTGTTTTAAAAACCGAATGTCTTCTGTGCTGCACAGAAAAAAAGAGAGTAATTGGCTCAGTGTGAAGAAGTTGTAGAATTTAAAGGTACTACCCAAAATACTATAATTTCGCCAGGGTAAATTCGTAGTTTTAATAGACTGCAATACCCCCGGCAATCACTGGGGTTTGCGAGCTTCTAGTGGAATGTGAATCGCTGGTCATCGCTGGAACCACGCTTAAATTATTTTCGATTATCAGTATTTTCGCACGCTAAATTCTTACTGGGTAAAACTAAGAAACTGTATATTTCCATTTTAATTGCGTAAGATGTTGCTTAGCCGATAGCAGGTCATGACATTGGTAAATTATATTCCGAAAACGTTGTTAAATAATGTAACTGTGTCGAAAGTGCTGCTCGTAAACAGTGTATTGATTTACCTTACGACTGAGCTGTAACCTCATCATCCTACAAACGTTACTTCTACCGGCGCCCATGTATAGATATTGGATTTTCGCAACACAGTTTTCCAGTAGCACCGTTTGGTCCAGTTGGTTAGGAATCACGAGGTCGTTGAGGCGTCCGAGCAATCTGACCTGTCGGTTCTACGGGAGAATGGAGCGGGCGGTGGTGCGATGCGTTCCTTGCGAACCCAAGCTAACAATTGCATTTACCTTGGAAGGCAGTCATAAACACATGCTGCGGGACCAAACAGAAGAACTTGGCAAAGCATTGGGCAGAATTTCAAACTCCATCATTAAGGGCCAGGGCAAAGCGCGAAAGTCCAAGAAGAACAAAACCGAGCAGACGCAAGTCGTGGAACCGGTCGTGAGGTTATACTACAACGGCGACTTCGTAGCAGAGGATGCGCTGAATGCCGACGCCTGGCAAGACGGGGCAGTGTTGCACGTGGGGGACTGTAAGTACAAAGTTGAGAGGAACCCACCGAGCTTCACCTTCGCGGAGCTCCCTGCGTCCGTTCTGGCCGGTTTCCCCGTGTGCCCGAACCTGGCAATTGAGTTCGGGGAGCTGAAGCACTGTATTTTCAAGTGGTACCGAGAGAGCGATTCGGGGAATGAGGGGGGAGAGGACTGCTGGGACGAGGCAGGCGATGAGCGTGTGTTCACGCCGTCGAATTCTGATATTGGGCTAAAGTTGAAGCTGAGGTGTATTCCTGGAAATGGCACGAAATGCGGCGTGGCTAAAGAACTGGTCACTGCCGCAGTTGAAGCGGGACCAGGAACGTGCACCTTTGACAATCGGCATATGTACACCAGCAAAGTCACGGACGACTCGACTGTCAGAGTTGTGTGCTACAACATTTTAGCTGATGTTTATGCGCAAACTGATTTTTCAAAAACCACCCTGTATCCGTACTGCGCGCCGTATGCACTGGGACTCGACTACAGGCAGAACTTGATAAAGAAAGAGTTGGCCGGCTATAACGCTGACATAATTTGTCTCCAGGAAGTGGACAAGGGAGTTTTCAGTGACAGCCTGACGCCGGCCCTCGATGCTTTTGACATGGACGGTGTCTTCAGAATTAAAGAGAAACAGCACGAGGGCTTGGCGACCTTCTTCAGGAGGTCCAAATTTGAGTTGCTGAGCCAACATGACATAACGCTGAGGGAAGCTTTGATGTCAGATCCGATTCACAGTGAGCTGTTGGATAAAATATCTGCCAATCCAACCTTGAAGGAGAAGGTGATGCAAAGATCTACTGGCTTACAGGTATGTATAGTATTTTCTTGTGATTCAGCAGTCCTACTGTGGAAGGATACCTGGGTTTCCCTTTTAATTAGATTCTTTTTCAGACTGACAGCAGTAACCGACCACCCGTGGACCCATTTAATTCAATATTATCAACATTCCGACGCTTTTCCAATGTCATTTGCTTCATAATGCAATGCCATTAGAATGACAGTTGTAGGCTATTTTCTGATATTATACTATACATATACTATACATGTTTCACCTCTCTTCACGTGACTGATAATAATAATATAGATAATGATCATCTCTCTTCCTCTTATAACTGACCTGCCTTAAACTCGGATTTTGACTGTCTTAAGGAATCTTTGCTCATGTTTTGACTAAGGAATGGGTCATTTAATTGTACACAAAATGTTACACCCTATCAAACAAAATATACACTGACATTTTATTCATTTAAGTAGTACCAAATGTACACTGTAAGCATACACTAAAAATCATTCATGTTTCTGATTTTGGTATACTCAATCATGTTTTACTGATGGTGTGCTTAGTCTTTCTCTTGCTGCTTGATGCCATCCTGATCAGGTCCTGTCCATGCCTGGGATAATTCTGGGTGCATGATTGGCCATAGCTATGCTTAGAGAGAGAGGGTTTTGACAGGGTCTCTCCATAACAGTTGATTGGGAGTTCTCCAGGGCTGTTGTACACATTTTGGGTGAATTTTGTGTGTGTGTGTGTGTGTGTGTGTGTGTGTGTGTGTGTGTATTCGTGTGTGTGTGTATGCGTGTGTGTGTGTGTGTTTGAACCCTCCTAAACTGACAGCGGCCATTGTGGCTATGAGAAGCATCTACAGTTTACCGTTGTGCAGTTACAGTGCATTCTGAATGAAACGTTCAAAAAGTGGCTGTAAATTCACTAGTCAGAAAAATGTGATGATTAAATCCGGTAAGAACAGTCGTGCGATAATACACAGTGTTCATCACAAAGTTTAACATGAAGTCGCACCGCTTCATGCATTAACATAAAGCACCAATTTACACATCATCTGCAGCTGTACTGCAGAGGCTCAGTATATGTATTACAAAATTCGGCAAACCCCCTTTAAATGAGAGCCCTCAAAGATCTGAACAGGCACCTGTCTTATAGGCTGTGGCTGCTTTGCTGGACATGCCCTTGTGCCCTCTAGTGGTTCAATATTGTTACTGCAGCAAGCTGCAATGTTTGTGTGCACTGCTGCTTCCTTTTGTCCCGACTAGGATAGTTTACGTGACTTTATCCCTACATTCCAGACTGACTGTTATTTGGGAGGGGGGGCAGTAGGGGGCGGGGGCAGGGGCGGGGGCTGCAGCGGTGTACAGTGATGCATGAAGACCAGTGTATGAGCTGTAAAGCATTAATCAACAGCGCCCCCCTGTGGGTGTATCGTAGTATGACGCCCGGGTTTCAGAAGCATGATTTCTATGGAATTCCATTGTCTGAGTGTGTGCTGAGGCCCATTCTGTCACCACCGGTCCTCACTGAGCCAAATGTTCAAATAACAACATTCTGCTTTGGAAATGAGGCTTCATTTGGACACAGTGGGGGGGCCATGTTGTATGATCAAGTCACAAAAAAATTCACTGACAAAACCCAAATTACACAGCCAAAGTGTAAGCTGTTACTAAGACTGTAGCACCATGCAACATGAATGCACACTGGAGCAACAGATGTACAGTGAGCTCCATAATGTTTGGGACAAAGGCATATTTGTTGATTTGGCTCTGCACGCCACAATTTTAGACTTGTCATCAAACATTTCACACGTGGTTCACATTCGGTTAAAGTGCACATTCTCAGCTGTTACTAAAGTGCTGTCATTATTACATGGTGAATCCAAAATGCATAAAAATACACCTTAATAAAAGATGAGAATCTGCACTTTAACCATGTGTGATTTTTCTTATTCCAAATCTCAAATTGTGGAACGCAGAACTAAATCAAGAAAAAATACTTTCTTGTCCCAAACATCATGGAGCTCACTGTATGTGCAGTTTGTATACGTTTTGTTTTGCTTCTTTTCCCCCAGGTGAGTGTGCTGCAGTCTGTGAAAGACCCCTCCAAGAAGCTTTGTGTTGCCAACACCCACTTATACTGGCACCCCAAAGGTAATTCATCAGCATAGATACCGTATACAGGTGTATCCACATTGAAAATGAATGTATGGACGTAACATCTATCAGAAATGCTTGTGGAATTCTGCTGCTGCTAATATGAGCCAGGAGTTTAGCTAGCTGACGATGGTGACACAAAAGACCTGTTTGAAATAAGTGTTTGAAATACTGTAGCTCTTTAGACAACAGTCAAATTTGAATAACTTTCCGTAGATCCCTGAGACATCAAGCAACTAAGCCAAAACACGAACAGAGAATTTTGTTTCCAATATTTGTGGGTGTTGACATTTCCATTTTATTTCATAAGTAACCCACTGGAATATTTCTGTTATCTAACAGAATAAAAGGTTGGATTCACAGACAAGGATTTGGTTTAGTTCTGAAAACTGAAATTAGACCAAAATAAAATTTAGTCAGGGAACTTGGCTTTATCTGTGTTAGTTGAAACTGGCACAAAGTGTTTCAAAATGGTTGTTTGGTTGTCAGGCTTTGCGCACTGTAATGTTAGCATGCTAGCGCTCAGAGAGGGTTACATTCACCCCAAATGCAGCATATGTTTGAGTGTCATTCTCACAGCTCTGCTCCAGAACAGCTACAGGCTCGTTCTGTCTGTAGTTTCACTGATAGAGCTGTGATAGGCTTGCCATGTCTGTAGTTTCACTGATAGAGGTGTGATAGGCTTGCCATGTCAGTAGTTTCACTGATAGAGCTGTGATAGGCTTGCCGTGTCTGTAGTTTCACTGATAGAGCTGTGATTGGCTCGTTCTGTCTGTAGTTTCACTGATAGAGCTGTGATAGGCTTGCCGTGTCTGTAGTGTCACTGATAGAGCTGTGATTGGCTTGCCATGTCAGTAGTTTCACTGATAGAGCTGCGATAGGCTTGCCGTGTCTGTAGTTTCACTGATAGAGCTGTGATAGGCTTGCCATGTCTGTAGTTTCACTGATAGAGCTGTGATAGGCTTGCCGTGTCTGTAGTTTCACTGATAGAGCCGTGATAGGCTTGCCGTGTCTGTAGTTTCACTGATAGAGCTGTGATAGGCTTGCCATGTCAGTAGTTTCACTGATAGAGCTGCGACAGGCTTGCCATGTCAGTAGTTTCACTGATAGAGCTGCGATAGGCTTGCCATGTCAGTAGTTCCACTGATAGAGCTGTGATAGGCTTGCCGTGTCAGTAGTTCCACTGATAGAGCTGTGATAGGCTCGCCGTGTCTGTAGTTGCACTGACAGAGCTTGGCGCACTGTAATGTTAGCGCGCTAGCGCTGTTTTTTGCGGGGCTGCCCCTCACTGCGCCCCCCGGCTGTGTGCAGGAGGACACATCCGCCTGCTCCAGGCGGCCGTCGCCCTGAGGCACCTCCGCCGCGTGACGTCCGAGGAGCACCCCGGGGTGCCGCTGCTGCTCTCGGGCGACCTGAACAGCACGCCCTCCTCGGGGGTCTTCCAGCTGCTCAGCCGCGGCTCGGTGGCCGAGGACCAGGCGGACTGGGCGTCGAGCGGGCCGGAGGAGCTCTGCCCCCTGGAGCTCCACTGCCCCTTCCAGCTCAGCAGCGCCTGCAGGGAGCCCGCCTACACCAACTACGTGGGCGGCTTCCACGGCTGCCTGGACTACGTGCTGCTGGAGCCCCGCGCCCTGCGCGTGGAGCAGGTCATCCCGCTGCCCAGCCACCAGGAGGTCACCACCCACCAGGCCCTGCCCAGCGTGGCCCACCCCTCCGACCACATCGCCCTCGTCTGCGACCTGCGCTGGGTCTGACCCACTGGCTGCCAAATTAAAGTGCAGATGTGATCTTAATGAATTATCTTTAAAAAAAAATGTATTGGCTGATTGTATGTTATCAATGAAATGTGAATGCATGATTTTAAATAAACACTGTCGTGGCGTGTGTTCGTGAAGCGTCTCGCCGTTAGGGTGTCGATGCAGAATGGATTTAGCCTTTTCGTTCGCAATGGAAACGTCAGTAGGCTGGTGCGGACGGGGAGATCTGATGCTAAATCTACAGTTATTTTCCGAGATGCTTCATGAAAACAATCGCCGCTCTGTTACAGCCTGGTAACTCTAAGGTGCAATTGGCTGGGCTGGTTTGATGACAAGGTAGCAGATGTGCTCATTGAAATACAGCCAGTGTGCCACAAACATCGTTTCTGCATTTTATATCCCATGTTGCAACTAACAAATAAAATTGTGGAATAAAATATCTATGAGTTAGCCTTAACTGAAATGTGATTTCTTGCCTTCGACAACCGCGATTGTGATTGCGTATATTCTTTAAAAGCAGCACTGTGTGTGGGGGGGAAATATGTCTACTTTGCCAGCAAGAAAAATATCTAAACCATGGGAAATTTGACATGGTAAATGGCAGGCATTTATATAGCGCCTTTATCCAAAGCGCTGTACAATTGATGCTTCTCCATTCACCCATTCATGCACACACTCACTCACCGACGGCGATTGGCTGCCATGCAAGGCGCCGACCAGCTCATCAGGAGCATTTGGGGGTTAGGTGCCTTGCTCAAGGACACTTCGACACAGCCCAGGCGGGGGATTGAACCGGCAACCCTCTGACTGCCAGACGACTGCTCTTACTGCCTGAGCCATGTCATGACATTGAACAAAACAAGTCCTTTGCTTGGAATATATCACTGCACGTTTATTCTTTTAATTTCACTGAATCGTGTACAATGGCTTCAGAAAGTATTCAGACCCTTTCACCTTTTTGCACACTTTGTCTTGTAGATTTAATTTTAAATGGATAAAATAGGCATTATTGTCCATAAATATCCACACAATAACCCATAATGACAAAGTGAAAACTTGTTTTTTGAAATTTTGCAAATGTACTAAATATCTAAAACTGAAATCTCTTATTTACATGAGTATTCAGCCCCTTTGCTGTGGCACACAAATTCTGGTCAGGTGCATCCTGTTTGCTTTAATTATAGAACTGGATTGGAGTGCACCTGTGGCAAATTGAATTGATTGGACATAGTTTAGAAAGGCACCCACAATTCACACTGCATGTCAGGACAAAAATCAAGCCATGAAGGCCAAGGAACTCTGTAGACTGCCACGATAAAATTGGGCAAGGGCAAGGGCAAGGGCAAGGGCAAGGGCAAGGGCATAAAAGCATTTCTAAAGCTTTGAGTGTTCCCAGGAGCACAGTGGCCTCAATGTGAAATGAAAGAAGTTTGGAACCACCACCACCACCACCACCACCACAAAACAAACAAACAAACAAAACTTAAAAGAGAACCTGCTCTAGTGTACATGTGACCTCACACTGGGGCAACCGTTCACCGTTCAGTACGACAATGACCCAAAGCATCCAGCCAAGATAACAGTGGAGTGGCTTCGGCACAAGCATCTGACTGTCATTGAGTGGCCAACCTAAAACCCAGATTTAAACCCCATAGAACGTCTGCGGAGAGACCTGAGGATTTCATTTCACAGATGCTTCCCATCTTATCTGACGGAGCTTGAGAGGATCTGCCAGGAAGAATGGGATAAACTGCCCAGATCCAGGTTAGCAAAACTTGTAGACACTTGCCAAAGAAGATTCAGAGCTGTAATTTCAACGGGGCTTCTACTGTAGTACTAAATTAAGGGTCGAAATACTTACACAAATGAGATCTCAGTTTTTGATTTAATTAATTTGCTAGAATTTCTAAACATGTTTTTGAGCTGTATCGATATCCGAACAACTACCCGGTACAAGTACTGCACAGATTTGGTGCACAGGGTTAACCACTGTATGTTATTAAGGGTTCTTCATATTTATTATCAATTAAAATGATTATGCCTGAATCGCTCTTCGGGTTTTTTTCTGTAGCTTCTGTTGTGTAAAGGGTTACGAGAGTGAGCTGGTTTGTCAACATGAGGTGTTCCGTTTCATGAGTAACCTGCTTTCAGTGAACATGAAGAGAGGAGCTTTTACTGATCAATCGGCCCAACACTTATGATAGTTATTTAAAATGGCTTTGAAATGGTTAGCACCTCTATGCTTACGTCTACTGGGGAATATTCACATTATATCGATTCACCGTGAATACCAGGTTCACAGAGGTTTGAATAGCTAAATTGAAATGGTGCAACTTTTTTTAAGGCCGATTCCATTGCCTTCAACGGTAACGATTTAAACCGTTTGGTCTCAGGATATACGGGGATTCTCCAGCACCTGGATTTTTATTTGCCTATTTAAATGGTTTTAGCTCGTCAATCTATCGCTTACGGCCATACCACTCTGAATACGCCCGATCTCGTCTGATCTCGGAAGCTAAGCGGGGTCGGGCCTGGTTAGTACTTGGATGGGAGACCGCCTGGGAATACCAGGTGCTGTAAGCTTTTCTTGCGTTTTTCCACAGGAGGGCGCTATTTAGCTAGGTATCAGATTTATACTAACATTTATTAGCTAGCTATCTGAGCTAGGTGGTTGCCATTCTCACGAAAACAGGTGTTCTCTTTTACGCACCGACCAAAGCCATCTCAGTAGTCATGCTTTGCGAACTGTTCGTTCTGCGGAAAATGCATCATTCTATGGGTTTGGTTTGGTACGGTGTCCTGATCACTGATGCTTGCTAGTATTATACTAACTCGCTAGCTGATGGCCAACAGCTAGCCTACACACTTGCTAGTTATAAACAATCTGTCCTGTCTGATCGGAACCCGAAATTTGATATTTAAAAAAAATCCTTAAACGGACACAACAAAAAATAGATATCAAATTTCAACGAATTTTGATAGAAAGAAAAATGATTAAATATTAAAACGGCTTGCCATACGTGACGGTGTGCGTGGCGTGTCACTGTCGCTGACGTAAAGTGGGGAGTGCACAATCTGAGGAGATACATAAACTCTTTGACGCCGCCGTTCCTTCAATCCAAAGCTTCCCTGAAATTCTAGCGGTCGTTTCTTGTATTTGGAAATGGATAATTCCCTGCCTCTGTTGTCCGATAGTGCCGAAGATGTGGCCACGTCTTCCAGCTTTCGACAGTTCCAGCTCCCACACTTCCACCTCGACCTGGACGTCGATTTCCAGCAGAAAAAATTGCGGGGAACCCAGACGTTGCAGCTGAAATGCATCCAGGACTCACAGAAAGAGCTGCTGCTTGATATTCACCCCTCACTTGGGGTGCAAGAAGTCTCGCTCAGTCACGGGAAAGACTCGTCGGAATGGGTGAAAGTGGAGTTTCTTACACGAGATTTTTCAAGTTACGGCTCGACACTGATTGTTAAATTCCTTTCGCCGTGGAAAAGCGAAGATGAATTCCGCGTATCGATCAAGTATGAGGCTACGGACGGACCCGGGGTAAGAACAACGGCTTTCTCCGGTTCTTAAACCCACAACATTTTAACTTACTGTCGACAACGAATATCAGCAAAATTATATTTATAGTAATTGTTAGTGCTAGTAAACGTGTCTACTTTCACCGTTTTCAGTTTCAGTTTATTGAGACCTCTGAACTCCTTATGGATTTTCGAAGTGTTGCGAAACGAAACTAAATGCAAACAAATATTATCATAGCATTTATTCGCTTATATGATATACATATATAATCATAATCATATAAGCGAATAAATGCGTTATAGAAAAAAAAGTAGTTTGAGTAAGCAAATTCAAATTAAGGAAGTGGCTCCACTTCAGCAAAATGGCATTTGTTTTTTTTCCAAGCTTGCCATGCATTTGCGTCGTCAGCTTTTTCTACCCGCTGATTTGAAATGAGCGTTGGTGGGTCCCCTCCTTTCGTGTAACCTCCTTCCAAAGGAATGTAAAACCCTCGGTGTGTGTAGATGTCGTGGCTGGAACCGGTTCAGACATCGGAGCGAAAGCAGCCGTTCCTGTACACCTGTGGTTTCCCGGTCCTCAACAGAAGCGTGTTCCCGGGCTTCCACACGCCCCGGGCGAAGAGCACCTACTCGGCCGCGGTGCAGGTAACCCAGGCGCTCACCCGGGCTCTGCTCTCTCTCCACCTGCCCCAGGTGTGCTGGCTCGCCCCCGAGCAGACGGCCGGGAAAACCAGACCCTACGTCTTTACCCAGGGACAGGCGGTGCTGAACCGCTCGTTCTTTCCCTGCTTCGACACGCCCGCGGTAAAGAGCACCTACTCTGCCTGCGTCAAGGTGAGCAGTGCCCCACCGCCAGAGCACCTGGAGCAAGAGGCCAGAGAGCAGCAGGGTCTAGTGTTGTGTGTGTGCAGGGATCACACCTTTGAAGAGCCAGGTTCTGGGAACTTCTTCATTTTAATTTTATTTTTTATAAACAATTGGCGGCCTCACAGCAAGGAGGTCCTGGGCTTGAATCCCGGTCGGCCGGGGCCTCTCTGTGCGCAGTTTGCATGTTCTCCCCGTGTCTGCATGGGTTTCCTCCGGGTACTCCGGTTTCCTCCCACAGTCCAAAGACATGCAAGTTAGTTACAGTGTGTCAGTGAATGGTGTGTGTGCCCTGCGATGGACTGGCGACCTGTCCAGGGTGTATTCCTGCCTTTCGCCCAATGTATGCTGGGATAGGCTCCAGCCCCCCTGCGACTCTGTTCAGGATAAGCGGGTTAGGATAATGAATGAATGAATAAACAATCAGTGTTCTAGCTCCACTGCTTCCAGTCACCAGTAGTGATCCTGACATGGGCATTAGAGTGTTCAGTTAACCACATTCTAGAATGTTTAACATTTGGTCAAGGACATTCTTCTCGCACATTTTTGTGATCCCGCGCGCAGTGACGGGTCGGACGTTATTTATTTATTTATTTATTTATTATTTTTTTAAAAGCTCTGCGACAGCAGGCCTGTCGCCGGCTTGACTGCGTTGTGCGTCTTCGGTGCAGGTGCCGGAGGGCTTCACCGCGGTCATGAGCGCCAACAAGTGGGATCGCAGGAAGACGGACAACAGCTTCCTGTTCACCATGGAGCGGCCCATCCCCTCTTACCTGGTGGCCCTGGCGGTGGGGGACCTGGTCTCCGCTGAGGTGGGACCCAGGTGAGTGCTGACGGGTCCACGGTCTCTGCGTCTCACCGGGCCACGGATGGGGCCAGGCTGTCATGGAGCGGCATGGCTGCCCCCCCTGTGCACTGTTTTACCAGGGATGCACCTTCTGGAGCCAGTCAGTAGCTGGGATTTCTCTGGCTGTACTGGTCAGTGCTGAGGCCTGTATGTCCGTGTTTCACATTACAGTAACCTGAACTGGTGCTGTAATGTGAAACCAGTGCGGGTTACAGTAATGAGGCTTCCAGTCATATCAGAAGAGCAAGCACAGATTATCATTTTTTTTTTTTTTTTTTTTTTCAACAAAAAAGTGTGTATGCAGTTTCACGCTGAAAGTAAATCGGGGCTTAAAGTTCTCCGGCACGGTGCCGGATTTCCGGTGTCAGGACGTTTTTTTTCCCCCCACAAAATAATATTCTTGCAAAAAAATACATTTAATAATAGATGGATAGATTTATTTTGACAGGGAAGAACATACTGAGACCGCTCTTTCACAGACGTGCCCTGCTTACAAACACATACAGTAGTAAAAAAAACAATACAAAAGTGCAAAATACAGTGACAAAGTACAGTAGTTGTCAATATACAGTAAGCAAATGAAACGGATGCAGAGCAATCAGATGCAATTACAAACTACAGTCCCATAGGTGTCAGCTAATATTTCTTTGTGTTTGCAGGGGAATAAGGGATGGCAGCTCGTTATGTTTCTGGTTCTAAACCCTTCGTCAGTGATGAAACTTAAGGCACTGATAAATGGGGTCAAGGGAATTTAGGATAGTGACTGAGGCGTGCATGTACCGGTTGTAGCCATAGTGAATAATTGGCAGGATATTAAAAAAAAAAATCAGTTTTATTGGCCTGTAAAACCAGTTTGACTGGCTAGTGAGTATTGAATGGAATTGAAGGCTGTTTGAAGTAGCAGGACTGCTTCACTGGTAGAGGGTGCTGTTGTATAAAGTACCGTGTCATCGGCATAGACATGAACATTAGTTAGTAAGATTAGAGGCAATTACTAGAACTTGCGTTCCGTTTGATCGATAATCCTGAAATCAATTGCAATTGCAAGCGTTTGCATCTAAGCCTATGTCGACAAGTCTCTTTAGTAAAATGGAGTGATCAACTGTATCAAAGGCTTTAGAGAGGTCAACGAACAGTGCCGTGCACTTCTGTTTATCAGTGGCTGAGATAATGTAATTTACTACTAATGTGGCAGGTCTGCGAATAATACATTCAGGCACAGAATTCTTGCTTTAAGCCCTGGTAAATTCATGTTTGAATCTCTTGCAGCAGTTAGGACTTGTGTGTTTGAATCTCTTGCAGCAGTCAGGACTCGTCTGTTTGAATCTCTTGCAGCAGTCAGGACTCGTCTGTTTGAATCTCTTGCAGCAGTCAGGACTCGTCTGTTTGAATCTCTTGCAGCAGTCAGGACTCGTCTGTTTGAATCTCTTGCAGCAGTCAGGACTCGTCTGTTTGAATCTCTTGCAGCAGTCAGGACTCGTCTGTTTGAATCTCTTGCAGCAGTCAGGACTCGTCTGTTTGAATCTCTTGCAGCAGTCAGGACTCGTCTGTTTGAATCTCTTGCAGCAGTCAGGACTCGTGTGTTTGAATCTCTTGCAACAGTCAGGACTCGTGTGTTTGAATCTCTTGCAGCAGTCAGGACTCGTGTGTTTGAATCTCTTGCAGCAGTCAGGACTCGTGTGTTTGAATCTCTTGCAGCAGTCAGGACTCGTGTGTTTGAATCTCTTGCAGCAGTCAGGACTCGTCTGTTTGAATCTCTTGCAGCAGTTAGGACTCGTGTGTTTGAATCTCTTGCAGCAGTCAGGACTCGTGTGTTTGAATCTCTTGCAGCAGTCAGGACTCGTGTGTTTGAATCTCTTGCAGCAGTCAGGACTCGTGTGTTTGAATCTCTTGCAGCAGTCAGGACTCGTGTGTTTGAATCTCTTGCAGCAGTCAGGACTCGTGTGTTTGAATCTCTTGCAGCAGTCAGAACTCGTGTGTTTGAATCTCTTGCAGCAGTCAGGACTCGTGTGTTTGAATCTCTTGCAGCAGTCAGGACTCGTGTGTTTGAATCTCTTGCAGCAGTCAGGACTCGTGTGTTTGAATCTCTTGCAGCAGTTAGGACTCGTGTGTTTGAATCTCTTGCAGCAGTCAGGACTCGTGTGTTTGAATCTCTTGCAGCAGTCAGGACTCGTGTGTTTGAATCTCTTGCAGCAGTCAGGACTCGTCTGTTTGAATCTCTTGCAGCAGTTAGGACTCGTGTGTTTGAATCTCTTGCAGCAGTTAGGACTTGTGTGTTTGAATCTCTTGCAGCAGTCAGGACTCGTGTGTTTGAATCGCTTGCAGGACTCGGGTGTGGACGGAGCCATGCCTGTTGCAGGATGCCAAGAAGGAGTATGATGGGGTGATCGAGGAGTTCCTGACCACAGCTGAGAATCTGTTCGGACCGTATGTGTGGGGAAGGTGAGTTGGCGTTCCGCTCTTCGGTGTGCGTGCGTGCGTGCGTGCGTGTGTGCATGTGTCGCAGGGCGGTGTGTGTTCCGATAAGCGTGTGAGTGTGTGTGTGATTTTCAGAAAGGCTGTGGTGGTGTGTGCGTGCGTGTGAGAGAGATGCAGGCCGGTGTTTTTGGCCGGTCTTTTTATTTTGTAGTGACACAGGGCTGTGTGTATGTGTGAGGGAGATGTATGGTGAGTGTGTTTTTCGGTGTGAGTGTATTGGTAAGAGTGAGTGAGTGAGTGAGTGAGTGAGTGAGTGAGTGAGTGAGTGAGTGAGTGAGTGAGTGAGTGAGTGAGTGAGTGAGTGAGTGAGTGAGTGAGTGAGTGAGTGAGTGAGTGAGTGAGTGAGTGAGTGAGTGAGTGAGTGAGTGAGTGAGTGAGTGAGTGAGTGAGTGAGTGAGTGAGTGAGTGAGTGAGTGAGTGAGTGAGTGAGGTGACATGGCTCAGGCAGTAAGAGCAGTCGTCTGGCAGTCGGAGGGTTGCCGGTTCGATCTCCCGCCTGGGCTGTGTCGACGTGTCCCTGAGCAAGACGCCTAACCCCCAAATGCTCCTGACGAGCTGGTCGGCGCCTTGCATGGCAGCCAATCGCCGTCGGTGCGCGAGTGTGTGTATGAACGGGTGAACGGAGAAGCATCAGTTGTACAGCGCTTTGGATAAAGGCGCAGCATAAACGCCTGCCGTTTACCGTTTGGCGTTCGTGACGCAGGTACGACGTGCTCTTCATGCCGCCCTCCTTCCCGTTCGGCGGCATGGAGAACCCCTGCCTCACCTTCGTCACGCCCTGCCTGCTCGCCGGCGACCGCTCGCTAGCCGACGTCATCGTGCACGAGATCTGCCACAGCTGGTTCGGCAACCTGGTCACCAACGCCAACTGGGGCGACTTCTGGCTGAACGAGGGCTTCACCATGTACGCCCAGCGCCGCGTCTGCAGGGAGCTCCACGGTGAGGAACCCCGGGATTCGGCGACCGCGGCTAACGCCCCCCCCCCCCCCGCTAACGACCTTTCGCCCCACGAGCAGCAGCCTTTGGCTCTGTACTCCAGCTGTGCCTGTGTTTTTATAGTCTTTAAATTCGGTTTTCAAAATATGCAGCTGACGGGCCGGCACTCTACCAAAACATTGTATCGCTGTACAATAATTCAAGCTCATTGGTTGAAAATTGCCACAGCCAATGGCTGGGCGAGGGTTCAACGACAGAGAAGGGGTGGGATAAAGTGTTGTGGTTTGTTGCTGCAATTCCTCTCTTGACCGTTAGTCCAAAATGACCTATTACCTACCTTTCAGTCATCATAAAGAAGTGTGTGTGCACCCTCAGGTGAAGCATACACCTGCCTGGAAGCCGCTACAGGGATGGCGCTGCTGCGTCAGCATATGGACAACTCCGGGGAGGATCATCCACTCAACAAACTGCGCGTCAAAATCGAGCCGGGTGAGCCAATCCGTCACCCAAGCCTGCCAGCCAATCAACTTCACATGGGGGTGCAGGGGCGAATTGTCTTAAATGTTGGAGGAACATTTTGGGGTGGTTTTTCCACCTAGTCTTTGTGCCTTGTCCTTTGCGGCGTTTCATATTTAAACCCCCCCTTCCGCTCTCTGCAGGTGTGGATCCTGACGACACATACAACGAGACGCCGTATGAGAAGGGCTTCTGCTTCGTGTCCTACCTGGCTCACCTGGCCGGGAGTCAGAGCCGATTCGACGCCTTCCTCAAGGTATGACACTGGTGAACGGTGAATGGACTGCATTCATGGTAAATTAATTTATATAGCACCTTTATCCAAAGCCCTGTACGATTCATGCTTCTCATTCATTGATACACACACACACTCGCACACCAACGGCGATTGGCTGCAATGCAAGGCACCAACCAGCTTGTCAGGAGCATATTTTATTTTTTTAGGGGTTTGGTGTCTTGCACAGGGACACTGACACAGTGACCCCCCCGACTGCCAGACTGAGAATGTATTTGTTCTCGTCTGAAAGCTTTTTTTTATTTAAAAAATAAAATGGTTGCTCTGGGTAAGAGTGTCTGCTATATGTCTAATGATATGTGATATACCTGTAGGCTGATCTGATGTTGTATTGTGTAAATGTTTTCTTCAGGCCTATGTTGACAAGTTTAAGTTCTGCAGCGTGATCGCAGAGGATGCCTTGGGGTTCTACTTGGAGTATTTCCCTGAGCTGAAAAAGAAGGGAGTCCATAAAATCGAAGGTACCGTCGGCTCAGATATGATGCGTTTTGGGCGTGATTTGCACCCCTCGATAAGTTTGAAGGAGGCATTCCTGTGTGTGAGATTGTTGATTTTAACTTTTGTGAGTGTAGCAGGATTAGCTTGGCTAGTTCGCTAGTAAGCACAGTGAAGTGCAGGAAAGCAAAGGCTCATGGTTACCGTGACCACGCTCCCTGATTTTGACGGGCAACCGCTTAACGCTTGGTGCAAGAAGCTGGTTGTTGTTTCTGCACGGTGTGTGACAGGAAATCTATACACGGCGGTAGCTATATTTATCAAATTCAAAAGAACATTGGCTCTAACCAAGGGGCAACGATTTCGTCTTTGGCTGACTGGCTGATGTGTTCATCCGACAAATATTTGGACGAGTGCGAGGCCCGGGTGCGGATCCCGCCTTGGACGCGCTCTCTCGCTCCGTGTTGAATTATGGTGGTGTTTTAAAAAGTCTTGTTTTAATGTGTATGTGAAATGAGTCATCCAATCAAAGATACTGCCCCTGTGGCGAACCCAGGTTTGGAGTTTGAGAAGTGGCTGACTGTGCCGGGCTGGCCGCCCTACCTGCCGGACCTCTCCGCTGGGCAGGACCTCATGGAGCCGGCCGAGCGGCTGGCCAGCCTGTGGGGGGCCGAGCCCCTGGATCTGGGCGCCATCTCTAAGGCGGACATCCGGCCCTGGAGGACCTACCAGACCGTGTACTTCCTGGAGAAGATCACGGAACTGTCCCCTTTGCCTGGAGGTAGAGCTGGAAACATGGGGCCTCTTCCTGGCCGCTTATTTTTCTCTTTATCTTTTTACTTGCTCCTGACCCTGGAAAACGATCAAGGTCCACAAGCTTTAAGGACATTCCAACCCCTTTAAATGTTCCTTCTAGGAGCTAGAAGTAGAAGTTAGGAACTGTCAGTATTTAATTTGAGCAAGGAAACGTCAGCACATCCTTTGCAGAAGTTTAAAAAATTAAAATAAAATATTTTGGAAAGCCTAACCTATAAATGATCGACCTGTGAATCCACCTCCCCCCATCTGCTACTGTAACTGACTGGCCCACTTCTAGTCTCCGAGTACCTGAGCAGGAAACAGACGCAGGGTTCACTTTCCTGTGTGAGAGACTGTAGATTTAATGTATTTATTTTAGGGTTTGTGGCCCACTTCGACTTTCTGAGCATCAGAGCAGGAAACTGACGCAGGGTTCACTTTCAAATTATAGCACTTGCATTTTTAGAAATTTTGCAAACGGATCGTGCCTCTGTAAACGATAGCATTTTTCACATAAGTGGAAATTGTCTGTAAATTCTGTAACTAGTTACTATTACGCTGTCCAAGGATATTATAGCCTGATTTATTTATTTAAAGGGGGCAGTGTCTAGGGTGGTATGCTAAACAGGATTAGATGGATTTTGGGCCAGTTTCACAGACACAGATTAAGCTTAGTTCTAGACTAAATAAATTTTTACAGAGCTCAATGTAGTCCAGTACTAAGCATGTGAAGTTGACAGGCCCTCGGTTTTACTTCTGGCCGCAGGTAAAGGTAAATGTACAATAGGTAAGATTTTTGTGTTAAAACATTGTTACAAGACTATTGTAAATCCCTTCCTATGATTGAAAAAGGCTCACTGACATTTTGACTCGCCCTTTGCCTGTATTTATAGTCCTTAAATTCGGGTTTCAAAATATATAATTTCACACTCTGTCCCAAAACATTGTATAACTGTACAATAATTCAAGCTCATTCGTTGAAAATTGGTTCTAATTGCCACTGCCAATGGCATTTCAACATCAGTGCGTTTACAGAGAAGGGGGGGAGGGTGTTTGTGTTGTGGTTTGAAGGTGTCTGTTGCTGCTATTCCTCTCTTGACCTTTCAAAGTCCGAAATTACCGATTGTAGCTTTTAATGGTGGCGAGTCTGAGGAAAGGCTTTCTGTTCTGAGCCGCTTCTGTTTGTCCGTCTGTCTGTCTGTGTTCAGGCAACATGGAGAAGCTGGTGGAGCAGTACCCCCACATCGTCAACTCCAGCAACGCAGAGCTGCGTCTGCGCTGGGCCCTGATCGTGGTGAAGAACCAGTACCGGCCCGGATACCCCCATGTCCGGACCTTCCTCCGCTCCCAGGTCAGCAGAGCAGGGGAAAGTGTCTGGGGGGGGGGGGTGGTTCAAACGCCAGTGTAGCTACAATATGATCCATGCAGCTGTGGACCCCTTAAGCAAGGCCCCTGCTTAATCAACTGTATTCCCTTCCCTTGAGAAATTCACTTGTGTATACATCATATCGTGGCAGCTAGTGCTGCTCTAACCATTTTAGCTGGTCTTTTAATCCTAGTGCCATGCTCTTCATTTGTACCTAAATGTACCTTTTCATCTTCATTTCATCAGTGTCTGTACCTATGAAGTGGGAATATTTTTGTACTGAATGTTAGTTTGTTTTTTTGTTTGTTTTCCACTGCCCTGGTTCCTCAGGGGAAGCAGAAGTACACGCTGCCTGTGTATCGAGCTCTGCAGAGTGGGTCGGAGGAGACCAGAGCCCTGGCCACAGAGATATTCTCCGCCACCTCGCAACAGCTCCACGCCAACGTTCGCAACTACGTGAAGAAGATCCTCGTCTGACTGCTGCCGAGGAAACCAAATGCAGCACGCACACACAAAGCGCAGCGCGCTTACCCTGCCCGCCAGACGCACTCCGGCTGAACCGCCATTTTATATTCACGAAGGCACATTTCCATGGCAATGTTGGGGTGTAACGTATCCAATAAAATGGAAAATGATTTCTCATGCTTGAGTCCCGTGTCCTGATTTTCTGTCGTCCCTGTGAGTGCCATGGCAGTTCTGCTTTGCCAGTGAATCATGTCTGGAAATAGAAATATTTGTTTTGGTGAACTTGGGGTAGCCACTTGGTGCTTGGACACCTTGAACGAGTTGGATTCTGAACAGGGAAAATGCATGCATTTTGTAAGTGCTTGTATTTTGCATACACTGTGCTGCACTTGAGGGTGGAAGATTTGTATAACTGCTCTTTTAGCTTAGCATCTGATTTCCAAAGCAACTTCCATATAAACCTGGGTTGCAGTGTGGTGCTGTAAATTTCAATTGTAAATTATAGGTCAGGGAAACCTATTTAAGGAAATTCTGATTGTGAATTGCAGGTGCTCATCAAATTATCATTGAAGGCCCTTTTGCAATACGGAAATTCTGTAGGAACCCAGTGGCTCCATGTATTCAGTTTGATAAGGTAGCATTTGTTTCAAGGCGTTCTTGGAATTTTCAAGATTAATACCTTTTACCAAGATTACTCATTATGAAAATGCCGTAATGCCCCCATAATTGACTTGTTAACATTAGATTTAAAGCCATGTTGGAATTCTAAGATGGGTATGAACATTTCTTTTTTCTGTGCTGACTGGTACTTTTATATTCAAATAACTGGAAGCATTAGTGCATGCAGCATACAAATATTCAGCAATTTGCCTATTTTTTGATAAACCACGTACATATGAAGCGCCATCAATGTCTTGATATAAAGTTATAAAACATAATTCTGATTCACGGGTAGTTATGAGAATATACTTAAAGACACATGGGGGGGGTCCATGTCTTTGCAAGTGTAATTTAAACATCGCCGTTTGGTGGCGCATACAGACCTTTCTTGGAGTTCCTGTGTAGTGAGAGCCGTTAGTCGCAGATCTCCTTATTTCCTCAGATAATTATGCTACATTCGGTCCTGACGGTATTCCACAGCTAAACATCTGGGGTTAGGTGCCACACCTCTGCCACTACAATATATTTCACATTGCCTAAGAAACGCTGAACATCGTCATGGTATATACTATGGTAAGCTAATTTACGTTACAGCTTTTGGTTTCGTGGTTTAGTTATTTTAGCAAAGAATGAAGCGTTCCATAATTTTAAGTTGGAGTAGAGACGTGTCTAGCTTGCTAGCTAATTAGCGTGCTGTAGTTTGTATGCTTGCTAATAGCTAGCGCCTAGTTAAGTTAATTGTGTTGTCTACCTAATCGCTCATTGGCTTAAACAGGATTTTACCAGTTGGCCGATAAAATAAAAATGCTGAGCTTTATAGCATCATATTAGTTAGCTATAAATTGACCGAATGTAAAATTGGGACCTAGTAATTTTACAGACGGTGTCAGTAGCAAGCTAACATTAGCAAGACAAGCGCTTGAAGGCAGCGGAAATGTGCCTTAGGCTAGCTAGTTAGCTCGAGTTTGTAGCTTTACAACTGGAACCTTTCGGTTTTAGTTACTGAGAACCGATTTTGTGTCATTTACGTGATTCAGATGTAGGGAATGCATGTGCAAATACTATAATTTGCTTAATTTTCAGTAAATATTACTGTTTAGTCTATGGTGGCTAGGGTTCATTGTAAGTTACACGAAGTTCGTCTGCAAACTGTCACTTGCTAACTTAATTGATTACATTGTTAGCTCAAGCTAGCTAGCTTGCAGCGCTAACAGGTCATCCAAGGTGACAGATTGATTTATAATTCGAATGCCTATGCATCTGAAATAAATTTCCTTTTATAATAATCATGACTTCTTTCCAACAAGCAAATTTTACAACAACAAAAAAAGATTTAAAAAAGACTATAGCTAGCTAATAACAACGAAATTAACGTCGAATACTATCAAGCGAACTTAACGTTGGTTTCCATCCATGTCCTTGTGTAGCAATTGTTAGCTAGCTAGCCAAATTAGCTACTACAAAAATGGAGACCGCTGTCAGAGTAACCTTGCGATCTTAAACGTTAACAGTCCAGTATCCAAAACTGGAACGTGCAGTACAACCTTTTGATTTCAAAGTGTAGAGCTCTGAGATGATCCTCATTTTGCTGGAGTGGCTGGTGTAAGATAGTTGAGGGAAACAATTAACTTCTGGTAAGCATGGATGTGCTAACGCTAGTCTAGGTTTGAGTGCGCCGGACTTGTTGGTCCAAAGTGCTGCAGCCGGGAGCGGCCTGATGAGTCACTCTCTCCATAAACCACAAGCACCAAAAATAGCATATGTGTCCATTTTCCCGTCTACTTCTCCTCCATAGTTGTCTTATTGGCTTTTAACCGGTATTGATCATATTGCAGCGTACTGTTTAACTCGTGCAACATCATGGTCATTGCGAAATATAGCGATTATGGAAACATGATCTCCACAAAATAATTGACCACTCAATGCTACAACAATGGCGGTAGATTCTGTACATCCGCTGCGAATTTGGAATCTTCCTAAGAATATGTACAGGTGAGGCATGATACCAGAAGCTCATATCTTGCTTTAGTTTATTGGGTTGTATCGGAAATACATAAATATAATAGCCTCGTGAAGAGAAAGTTAATCCACTTGTATGCTCTGTGCACTGAAGTGATGGTCTACACACCAGAGATACTGTTTTTGTCATGCTCCCACAACTAGTGTGACCACTGCAAGGTTCTCCCATCCAGACAGACCCATGCTGAGGTAGACAATCCAGGTTCAGAAAGTAAAGGTCCTTCCTGTATTTTGTTCAAATCACCGAGATATGCTAACACAATTCTTCAGCTCGGAGGCAGAGCTAAGAAGTCAATAAATCAGTTAATTGGGTGGAATGAATCCATCCAACCAAGGGTCTTTCTGACCCCTGGACTTTCCAACTCTGGATCCTTGTGATTAAGATGTTATACTGGTTAAACATTTTGAGTGCTTGTAAGGATGCAGCAACTTTAGAGTAATGCGCATGTTATGTCCCTCTGCGCTCAGTAGGGGGCGCTGGTCTGCACAGGTGTCATTTCTTATTGTATAATCCTGTGCACCTGTCGGAAACCCAGGTGAGGACTTCCACAGGAGAAGGTGCTTCTGTAAGCAGGTGGACTGGAGTGGTTTTGGGGTTTTTATTTCAATGTTCCTTGTTTTTTTTGTTGTACCTTTCCTGTATTGTTGGAGTGTTTCTGATCTCGCCTCTCATCTCTGCTCAGACAACCACGGCTGTGGTGGTGGCTGGTGGGGTGGTGCTGCTTTCTACAGTGGTAATCCTGGGCGCCTATTTCCTGGGAAAGAAGAAAACTCCCCTGCTCACACTACTGGAGCCCACTGTGAAGTACCCACTCAGACTCATCGACAAAGAGGTAGGCTGACGGACAGTGTACCTGCTTATGATGGGGTGCTTCAAAGTGAATGCGTGAAATTGTATTACTTTATTACTTTTCATCATATGTGCCCTTCTGGGTCCAGTCGCTGTAACTCCCTTTAACAAAATATTGGGAGCTGTTGGCAAAGTCTTAAATTTGCGTTTTGTGTGCATCTTAAAGAGTAACATAGTGGTTGAATGTGAAACTTGCTACTCGTCTTTCGGCAACAACAAAACAAATGTGAATACTTTTTGTTGCCATACTGTGACTAGTTGTTAGCATAGCGTGTTGTGCCAGTCTGTTAGCGTGCTGTGGCTGTTTGTTAGCGTGCTGTGGCTGTTTGTTAGCGTGCTGTGGCAGTTTGTTAGCGTGCTGTGGCTGTTTGTTAGCGTGCTGTGGCTGTTTGTTAGCGTGCTGTGGCAGTGTGTTAGCGTGCTGTGGCAGTTTGTTAGCGTGCTGTGTCCGATTGCTTCGGTCTGGACCTCCTGACTGTTGTGCTGGCTCCTCCCGCAGGTGATCAGTCACGACACTCGCCGGTTCCGATTCGCTCTGCCCTCCCCGGACCACATACTGGGCCTTCCAGTCGGTACGTCCCGACGCCAACCCACTTGGTACCGCCGACAGGCATCAATCAAATTCTGAAAATGATTTACACTTTAATGCATATTTGGTTAGAAGACGGAGCTCCCTGCTCGATCTCCCCCTTTCTTAAGGTCAAGAGCAGGCAGGTGTAAAATGGGTAGAGTGGCTTACATGCTGTAATTCTGTAATAAATAGGGTCATCAGCAAGCTGAGATGAGTAGAACGCTGAATTGCCATGACAACCCTTATGAGTGACACTGAGGCCAAATTCAAATCCTTTCAGTTTTCTCTGACCGTTTCGCCAGGTCTGTCTGTGCTGGGCTGTAGCAGACTGCTACCTTTCTGTGTGTGTGTGTGTGTGTGTGTGTGTGTGTGTGTGTGTGTGTGTGTGTGTGTGTGTGTGTGTGTGTGCGTGCATTTTATTTATTTATTTTTTGAAACAAATCAGTTGTCATGACAATGCATGCAGTGCCAGATTTGGCTCGAGAGCTCATTTTCATCTGTTGTCCCTTGGTAGGTGGTCCAGAATCTGGTGAATGGTGTGGAAAATTAAGCAGAACTAAAAACATAAAAATATGACAGACAAAGCATGACCTCTTTGTTGTGGACTCCATGTCAGCGCCTAGTGTGACCAGTGTACGGTGTTGAAAGTTGAACCTCTCTCTCTCTCTCTCCCTTCCAGGGAAACACATTTACCTGTCGGCCCGTATCGATGGCAACCTCGTGGTGCGTCCGTACACGCCCGTCTCCAGTGACGATGACCACGGGTTTGTGGATTTGGTGGTGAAGGTACTAACTTATTTTGCACCAGCGAGTCCCTGGATGGAAACACGTTTTTCTGTGCGAGAGTGAGCTCTGATGTTCGACTCTCTCGCTCCACAGATCTACTTCAGGAACGTCCATCCTAAATTTCCCGAGGGGGGGAAGATGTCACAGTACCTGGAGAGCCTGAGCGTGGGGGAGACGGTGGACTTCAGAGGGCCGGGGGGGCTCCTGGAGTACAAGGGCAAAGGTCAGGAAGGTTTAGCCCAGGGGTCAGAAAGCCTGGTCCTGCACAGCTGCAGGGTGTGCTGGTTTTCGTTGTTACTCCGCAACTTAACTGAACCAGTTCATTAGTTCACTCGCCTCACCTGGATTTTTGGGTCTGAATCGGTTGCTGATTTTAAGGTGAAAACAAAAACTAGCACACCCTGTGGCTCTCCAGGACCAGGGTTGCCTGTGCTTGTTATTGTTATTGGTACAACAGTTTGACCTATTGGGAATGTGAAATCCATGCATGTAGGCAGACACACAAGATGGACGCATAAGAAGGATTTTGAAGGTTCCCCTGAACCTTCAAAATCTGCAGTTATGCCTATGGAGAACAGGCTTCTGTTGGATTTCTCTGCGTCTCAGGCACTTGAACTTTAAAGGTTGTCGGGCAGTTCTCTCCCCAGATGAACAGTACGAGCTGTGCTCCAGTCAGTTAGTTCTGGTGACATTACTAATGGATAACCAACACTTCCATGTGTAAGGTGACCTACTGTGGCATTAAAACGAGCCTTTGGCTGCTGGTGCTGTGTTTACCGGCCAAGAGAACAGTGAGTCTGCCATGACACAGCACTGAAGTTGAGCTTGTGTAACAGGGTATGGTGATATATTGCGGTGGAATGGACTGTGTGTGACGGTGCATGGTGATATTTTAAGCACTGACTTGCAGGTTTTGCAGTCGAGTCCTGTGTGTGTCTCGAAGCATAGGAGCTGCATCCCGTCTCCGTGTGTAAAATCAAAGAGAATAAAGCTGGTGTCAGTCGCAAAAGTCATTTCGTTTTCAGGGTGTAAAAGTGTTTGTTGTGACTGTGTGTCATCCTAATTCCTGTCCCCCGTCCCCCCTGCAGGGACGTTTTCAGTGCAACCTGATAAGAAGTCCCCAGGGGAAATTAAGACTGCCAGTTCTCTGGGCCTCATTGCCGGTGGAACAGGTGCGGTCCTGCCAGGAATTATTCTGTTTTCTCGATTACCATAATCGGATAATTATGTGTCAAATGAATGTTTGTGTTTAATTTGCATCGCTAATACCTTTTTTTTTTTTATATGCTCTGTCATTTTGACTTCATGGTTCAGTGTAGTGGCACTCCCTATGGGCTGGAGTGGGCACTGACTGTTCCAGTGCAGTCTGTATCCAGGCCAGCCGGCTGCAGCCTGGCATCTTATGGAAAACTGACCCCTTATGGGGAAAAATGACCCATGTATTATAATGTAGGTTTTTGAAATTGGAGACAAATTTCCATAGCAATTAAAGGAATGTGGGCTATGAAATTGAATACAAACTCACAGCGGGGTCACTTTTCCATATGTGGGGGCCAGTGTTCTATGCGACACCGGTACATAATTAGCCATAGCGTTCTGTCTAGTCATACAACGGGGATTTCTCTGCACGATCTGGCTCCTGCAGCCTACCTGTAACAGTAACCCTGTACACCTGTTGTACCTGTGCAGGTATCACCCCCATGCTGCAGCTGGTGAGAGCCATCTTGAAGGACCCCAGTGACCAGACCACCTGTAACCTGCTGTTTGCCAACCAGGTGAGCCTGCAGGGCTGTAGTGTAGCGCATTACATTTATGGTTATCTGGCGCTTTTACCCGGAGATTAGACTAAGCAGGGGACAACCCCCCCCCCGGAGCAATGTGGGGTTAAGGGCCTTGCTCAAGGACCCAACAGCTGTGTGGATCTTATCGTGGCTACACTGGAGCTGCAAACGGGGTAACCCCTCCTTTCAGAAGACCCAGCTTCTCTCAGTGGGTTCAGAGTCAGGGCAGTTCACGAGCTCACCCAAATCAGCTAACGCCTCACTGGAGAAAAGTAAAGGTTTATTGAATGTCACGCCAGCGGGAAGATCATTGGCTCAGGCGGTAAGAGCAGTCGTCTGGTAGTTGGAGGGCTGCCTGCTCAACCAAGCCCCGCCTGCTCGAGAAAATCATTGATCAATACACACGCTTAACTAAACACAGGTCCGACTTCTGAACCCATCTCTGTGAATGACTGGTTGTTAGGTAATGAGATTGGGGGTTAGTATTGCACACTCCCAGTGCTTTGTTTATTGGGATAATGTTCAGATGGTTAACTTTGCCGTGGAGTGTGAAATCCTGTGAGCATGAGTTTGTTTATTTGTGTGACTGTGTGTTTACTTGCACTGTGTACATTTGTATGCCTGCATTGTGTCAGTTTGAAAGGTGCTATAGAAATGAATGAAGTTTGAGTTTCTGTTTGTGTGTATGTGCGCACATGCATTGGGCGTTCGTGAGTGTGAGTTTGTTTGTGTATATTGTGTGTGACCTACAGACGGAGAAGGACATTCTCCTGAGGGATGAGCTTGAGGAGGCCCAGGCGAGGCACCCGGACCGCTTCAAGCTGTGGTTCACCCTGGACCGAGCTCCTGAAGGTACAGCGCGTCTGGGTCCTGTGTGCCTCGATTCTCCAGTCTCAAATCTCAATACAGTGGCGACATGGCTCAGGCGGTAAGAGCAGTCGTCTGGCAGTCGGAGGGTTGCCGGTTCGATCCCCCGCCCGGGCTGTGTCGAAGTGTCCCTGAGCAAGACACCTAACCCCCAAATGCTCCTGACGAGCTGGTCGGGGCCTTGCATGGCAGCCAATCGCAGTCGGTGTGTGAGTGCGTGTCTGAATGGGTGAATGGAGAAGCATCAATTGTACAGCGCTTTGGATAAAGGCGCTATATAAATGCCTGCCATTTACCATTTACCAGTCTCAAATCTCAATACAGTCATATGGCCTTCCACCACAGGGCCACAGGACTACTTGCATGGTCTTTTAAACGGCGTAAGTGTGTGATGACATCACCCTCCCTCACCGGTGCCTCTCTGCTCTCTCGTTGGCAGACTGGGCCTACAGTCAGGGCTTCATCAGCGCCGATATGATCAGCGAGCACCTCCCCCCGCCCGCGGAGGACTGCCTGGTGCTCATGTGTGGGCCTCCTCCCATGATCCAGTTCGCCTGCAACCCCAACCTGGACAAGCTGGGCTACCGACAGGGCCAGCGCTTCAGCTACTAACCAGTCAGCAGAGCCAGTGCTTAACCTACTCGCCTATCAACCGACCCAGGGCATAGCCTACTCTCCTGTCAACAGGGCCAGAGCTTCAGCTACTAACCTATCAGCTGAGACAGCGCTGAACCTACTCGCCTATCAACAGACCCAACACTTCAGTTACTAACCAATCAGCAGGGCCAGCGCTGAACCTACTCGCCTATCAACCGACCCAGGGCATAGCCTACTCGCCTGTCAACAGGGCCAGAGCTTCAGCTACTAACCTATCAACTGAGACAGCGCTTGGCCTGCTAACCTATCAACAGAGCCATCGCTTCAGCTACTAACCTATCAACAGGGCCATCCTAAATATTTGGGTGTTTAAAAATGTGGAAATTTGGCAGGGCTTGGCTAGTTGATTGCCTGTAGAATTCTCCTGCACAGTTCAGTGTTTCTCAACTATCGTCCTCAGGACCCACTTGTCAGAAGGTGTTTGTTGTAACCAGAAACTCACACACCTGATTTTTATAAGCAAGGACTTTTTTGGTGGTTTGATCGGTTCAGTCATTAAATCAGGTGTGTGCGTTCCTGATTACAAGAAAGACCTTCTGGCAAGTGGGTCCTGGGGACTAGAGCCAAGAAACACAGGTCTAACTCAGCGGTCACCAACCCAGTTGCTAGAGATCTACCATCCTGTAGGTTTTCACTCCAGCCCTCACACAGCACACCTCATTCAACAGTTAGAGATCTCCTGAAGCTGCTACTGGTTAGAATCAGGTGTGCCAAATTAGGTTTGTTGTGAAAACCTACAGCATACTCAATCTTCTCCAGAAGGGCCTGGTCTGGGTGCAGGCTTTTGTTCCAACCAAGCAGTTACACACCTGATTCCACTAATCAAGGTCCTTTGCAAAGACTCCAGTGGTTGATTGGTAGAATCAGGTGTGTAACTGCTTGGTTGGAACAAAAGCCTGCACCCACACCAGCCCTTTCTGAGGGTCCATGATCTACAGGACTATAGATCCCCAGAAGCAGGGTTGGTGACCACTGGTCTGAGAATTGTCCCAGAGAGGCAGACACTGTTACTGCTCTGTGCTCATTTCTTTAATGCTTGTGTTGCAGCATATGCAGTCACCTGTCAAACTGTTTTTTTAGACTGACATTCTTCTCACAAATGTTTGCCCATCTGGGTTGGGTTTGTCTTATATCAGGGGTGTCAAAATCCAGTCCTGGAGGGCCGCAGTGTCTGCTGGTTTTTGGTGTGTTTCAGCACAAGAGATACATTTCAAAGTTTTTCATTGGCTGAAGAGTTAACACACCTTGTTCTCAAGGCCTTAATTGGCTGCTGATTGAAAGGAAACCACAAATACCAGCAGACACTGCGGCCCTCCAGGACTGGAGTTTGACACCCCTGTCTTATTATCTGCAAGGGCCTTTGCATAGCTGCCAACTCTCACGCTTTCGGCGTGAGACACGCATTTGCATGTGCGTGTGAAAACAGGCAAATGCGTGTGTCTCATGGCGAAAGCGTGAGAGTTGGCAGCTATGCCTTTGTATGCTTTGCTTGTTGTTGTTGTTTTTTGGTTTTTTTTTAATAAATACAAACACTAGCACACTTTCACATATGTACATGAATGTTGTTTGTTATGCAGGCTTTGAACTTTACGCTGTGTCCGGCTTCCGTTCTAAACGGTAATGTTTAAGTTCTGTTTGATAAATCTGTATCCAAAGTATGAGCGGGACAATCCGTGTTTCTTGTTTTCTTGCCTATCTGTATATTCAACTGCATCAAAATATGGTGTTCATATGGAAGGGGCTGCTCTTCAGCTTATTTATATAATGACATTCGGTTTGCACTTGAATTTAAAGGCCACATGCAATTTTGTGTTGCGACTGCTCCAGTTGAAACCAATGACGTGCCTTCTGTGTGTGACACTGCGTTATATTTATTACTCGACTGCATTGTGCTTAAGACTGCTTTCCAGTTCTGTTAAAAACAGTGGATCACGTTCACCTTTCAAAGAAGCAATGCTTTACTTGATTGAGTGCGTCGCTTGATTTTTGTGGCGCTGCTTTGAGAGCTGTGCGCGAAAGAGCATTTGTGTCTGTGACAGATGAACATAGACCTCGCTCTTGCCTGCTCAGTGTGTATATATTTCGGGTGAAACACAATAAAACGTCACAGTTCTGACACAGTCTCGCTGTGAATTCTTTACTTTTTCTTTCAATACTTTATCTCTGTAGATATATGCCGACTGATTTCTGTATTGTGTATATACCTACCTACCAACCAACAGTTCACCTTTTTCCTTTCGTCAGAGTCCCCAGGTCTGCCTGAACTTGCCTGTGTGATTAAACCTTCCCCAGTGGAATTTCATGCATGCAACAGCTTCTCATTATCCAATGAGCTTTCTTGCAGTGTAACTCTCGTGAGTTAGCATAGCACTAGCATTATAACTATTGAGTTAGCATAGCGCTATCATTACATCTAGTCATTTAGCATAGCACAATCATAATGACTAGTGAGGTAGCATTAGCATTATAACTGCAGTGAACATGAGGAAAGCTGGTAAGCCTCATCATTACTCCGTGTGCAGTGAGCAAGAATGTACGGGTTGTTCATTACTGGAGTGTGCTACCGGAAGCTCCCCGTAAGGTACAACGTGGCGTTGTTTCTTTGCTGAAAGTCGGCCCTATCTGGGGTACTGTGTTTCAGGGTTTGTAAGCAGGCCAGTCATTGTGGATATGAACCTGTATCGCTCACAGGGATAAGTGCTGCTGTGTTGAACGAAGACACTGTACAGTACAGTCGTGTTGGTAGACACAGGAGGCCTTTCAGTATCATGCTATTTTATGAATTTTTATTTTCACATTCAATGATTTTATTTCCTTTAAACATGAATGTCGCTGCACTGTGCAAAGCATTTTGAGCTGCACCTCTGTATGAAATAAAGTTCTTTATTATTATTATTATTATTATTATTATTATTATTATTATTACGGGAGGAGGTAGCGGGCCCTGGATTTTATACCGTTGGACACAATTGGACCTTTGTAAGTAGGATTAGGCCGGCGATTGGGAGCTCTTTGTGTAGGAATGAGGATGTCCCTGCCTCACTGACTCCAGCCAGCCGGTTTTAAACCCCCCCCTCCCGAGCTGAAACACGCATGTCGAAACATGATCGGCTCCAAATGGACGCCAGCAATATCACAGAGAAGACAATCTGGTCAGACTGATGCACTTTAAACACATTAAGAAAATGTATTTTCCCCATTCATTTTATTAATCAACGTCACACTGTAAGGGTAAACGCAGCTTGGTTGTCAAACTAAACATCAGATACTAATGTGAGGTCTGTTTTTTTACCTTCTATAGAAAAAAATCATCTTATCTTACAGGCATACTCTTGGACCATACATGTTACATTTATAAGTGCTAAGTCAACACACAAGCAATTTGCCATCTTTTAAAGTGGCTGGTGTCCTTTGCGGGTTAACCTTGCGGGTAATGGTCAGAGATGCTGACGTAGCGTTTAGCAGAGGTCATGGTGCTGGGCTTGCTAAATGTTCACATCCTGCGATTGCCTTCTTGCAGTCAATCAAAACGGGGGGAGGGGCTTATATTTACACGCAGAGCGTTTGACAGGCAGTCTCCTTGTCTATGATGTCTGCATTATCTAATGTACAAAAAGACTGGGGCTATATATTCGAGTGTTCATGCATCCTGCACACATTTTCCCCGTCCGAAATTAACATTTCTCAAAGTGTTCATTTTTGCATCTTCAAATTAGATTAACCATATTTTTAAGGCTATGTCAGTTTCATTAAATTACATTATTGGCATTTGGCAGACGCTCTTATCCAGAGCGACGTACAGTTGATTAGACTAAGCAGGAGACAATCCTCCCCTGGAGCAATGCAGGGTTAAGGGCCTTGCTTACAAGGGCCCAACGGCTGTGCGGATCTTATTGTGGCTGCACCGGGATTAGAACCACGGACCTTGGGTGTCCCAGTCATTCACCTGAACCATTCACCGCCCCATTTCATTTCAGCGATGTGAGAACGGCCGAGGTTTTTATAAATGAACGCGCAAGATACAGAATTAATAACTGCCACGCATTAAGAACTGGAAGCTTGTTGAAAGTTGCACCCAATCTTTCCATTCATTGAGTCGAGCTTTTTTTTCCTGCACAAACAGAACCCCCATTGATTTTATAACCTGATGTGGGCGCTTTTAACCAGCAGATGGGGCTGCTGGGTCTTTGTTTACGAGACATCCAAAAAGCAGAGGAAACCCGTTTCTGCTCGCCTGTGATCGGAAGCTGGAAAAGGGGGACCAGACGCTTGTGTTTCGGCGATAATCGGGTGGGATCTGAAAAGGTAAGCCTGGCCCGTTTAAAGCCTCGGTAGTTTGGACAGGTTGTTGTAATAAACACTAAAACATCATTGATTCTAAATAGTTAAAATGTCACTTGTCAGACGGGTTTGATTGAGGCTTTTTGATGAGTAATTATAGCCGCTAGCTCGGTCGCTCTCTACCGTTAGCTTAGCTGGTTAGCCAGCTAGCTGCTAATGTACATGTTCTCAAGTGCGGAACAGGAACAGACAAAGAGCGACTGAAAAAGCTTTTTTATTTTCTCGACGGAGCCGTTGAGATTATAGCCCGAAATGACATTTTCATTTATTTGTATTACCGACTTCAGGGATAACGAGGCAGATTTTAGAAGACAAGAGGAGAGCTTGCGCATATCATGGTTGCTGTTGTTTAAAAGGTTTTTTTAGCTGCCTTGAACTTACCCAATAACATCATTCATAAAAACGGAAACGATAAAAAAACAACATTTAATTAGCCAGCTGTAAAACCCTCGACGCTTAATGTGTATTGGCACGTACACAGATATCGGACAGATTGAAGTTAGACAGGCATTTGGCTGACAGAATTTAGGTTTTCATCAGTAACATATTAGCTATCGCAGCTAGCTGCATATTTTTTTGCAACTTCTTCACAGATATTAACGTGAGCTAGCTATTGCTATCAATTGTATTTAACATCAACAAGGGCTCTCAAGAGGCGCCATCGTCAATTTCCGATAGCTGTACGTTTATCATATGCTTATTTCGTTTTTAAAGATTAACTAGTTATTCTTAGTTTTAATTAAAGCCCCAATGGCATAAACGAGGAGGTGTTTATTCGAGGAAAATGCATTGACCTCTCGGTGAAAAGTGATGTTTGGGCTACTACTAGTAGAAACTGATACGGCTGGGTATTTTGACCCCTTCGAGTAAAGCAATGCATTTTTCATGAATGTGGACCTCTGTTTTCAATCACACCTGTTCCCCTGTACACAGAACCATACAATTAGGTGAGGTAAGCGAGTCCAAGCCAGTGCATCAAGGAGACACAACTGTCTGTCAACCTCCCAAAGAATCTTCAATAAAATGTCCTGTTTGTGCCCCCCCAAAAAAAGTTGATTTCAGATTATCAGTGAAACAGTCGTCACGGGTTAATAAACTGGCTTCACAACAATAGAATAGGTTTGTAACAGGACACCAAGTGCAATGAGATGACACAGGTGTCGTTGAGGGTAAACAAAGATGCCTGTCCGTAATAGATCATGCAGGCTACTGCACTCCGTGGACTGGCTGTTTATGAAGACAAATTAGCCTTTTAATGTAGCTCAGGATTTAAATGTCAAGTAGAATGGCCTGTTCTTGTCATAAAATGATACGTTTTTGAAAAAAGGAAGAAAAAAAAACAATTTAACTGATGCTACTTCTACCCAGACGGTCCCAGTGGATTCTCTTAATGGGACTGTAAGAATCACAGAGTTGACTCTTGGGAGCAGAAATATTGATTGTTAAAATTAGTTCAAGGTTGCCACTTCAATTTTTTCAGAGTAGACAAGAAGGGTCTCCAAGAAGCTCCTTCTGCTTTTCGTTTTTCTAATATTGTGAACGCAAGAGATTTCCTCAGCTTTGGTGTCCTTAATCAAAATGTTTCTTTGTTTTCTTAAATGTATTTAAAAAGGCATAAAATGTGACTCCATTGATGTTCAAGTGGTATTTAGCGCCTCCAAAATATGTAATTGCATCTCCAATTGACTCAGATTCCTTGTGGATCTTCATTACATTACATTACATTATTGGCATTTGGCAGACGCTCTTATCCAGAGCGACGTACAACAAAGTGCATACCCATAACCAGGGATAAGTTCGCTGAAAGACCCTAGAGGTAAGTACAATTTCAACTGCTACCTGTACAACAAAGATAAGGACAAGGGCCATTTTTTTTTTTTTTTTTTTTTTTTGAACAAACAAACAAACAGAGCAAAAGTCACCAAAGTTAACTATCCAAACACTGCTTACCTAGCCAACTAAAATACTGATACACAAGTCACAGAGACAACAATTAAGGTTCACAGGGAGGTAGGGAGGGATGGGGAGTGTGTGTGTGTTGAATCGTTTAAAGAAAGGTTATGCTGTTACCTCCCATTCACTGCATTTACCGTTCAGATCCCGGTGACCCTGCTGTTATCGTTAGCTGACTATACCACGATCCTAAAGGACGAGCTCGTTTGTCAGTGGGAATTCTTTTCCGTGTTGTGGAGCTGTGGAGATAAAATCTGACAACAGAAGTAGCCGTGAGCGGTGGGCGTGGCGTGTCTGATCGCTGTGGGATTGGTCTATTCTGCTTCAGGGGCGGGATTACCCACGTGGTCCAAATTGAGACTTGTTGGAACATCGTCACGCCTTCACAGGTATGTGTGCGCGTGTGTGTGTGTGTGTGCGCGCGCCGTGTGTGTGTGGGGTGTGGTGTGGTGTGGTGTGGTGTGTGCGCATGTTTGTGTGACTGGTTGTCTGTCTGATTGTGGCTTTTCGGCTTTGTCCCGTGATGGCAGTCCCAAATCTAAATGCGTGTGGTGTGTGTGTGTGTGTGTGTGTGTGTGTGTGTGTGTGTGTGTGTGTGAGAGAGAGCGTGGTGTGGTGTGCGGTGGTGTGTGTGTGTGTGTGTGTGTGTGTGTGTGTGTGTGTGTGTGTGTGTGTGTGTGTGTGTGTGTGCAGTGTGTGTGAGACTGTCCAAATGTGGCTTTCGGCCCCTGATTTAAACATTGTGTGCGTGTGTGCGCGCGTGCGTGCGTTTGTGTGTGTGAGACTGTCCAAATGTGGCTTTCGGTCCCTGATTTAAACATTGTGTGCGTGTGTCTGTGTGCGTGCGCGCGTGCGTGCTTGTGTGTGTGCTTGTGTGTGTGTGAGACTGTCCAAATGTGGCTTTCGGTCCCTGATTTAAACATTGTTTCTGTGTCTGTGTGTGTGTGTGTGTGTGTGTGTGTGTGTGTGTGTGTGTGTGTGTGTGTGCGTGTGCGCGTGCACGCCCCCTCAGCGCGGGACGGGACGCGGGACGGGACACGGGGCTGAGGACGGGGCCCATGTCAGCCCGGAACGGGTCGGCGAGCGATGCAGAGTGCCGGATCTCTGAGGAGGGTCAGGGCCTGGAGGACGTGGAGCTGACCGAGCTGGGGCCCCTCATGGAGGGGGTCAGTACTGGGATGGGTCTGGGTGAGGGAGGGGGTCAGTACTGGGGTGAGATTGGGTGAGGGCGGGGGTCAGTACTGGGGTGGGTCTGGGTGAGGGAGGGGGTCAGTACTGGGGTGGGTCTGGGTGAGGGAGGGGGTCAGTACTGGGCTGAGTAAGGGTGAGGGACGGGGTCTGTACTGGGCTCAGTTAGGGTTAGGGCGGGGGGCAGTACTGGGGTGGGTCTGGGTGAGGGAGGGGGTCAGTACTGGGGTGGGTCTGGGTGAGGGAGGGGGTCAGTACTGGGCTGAGTAAGGGTGAGGGACGGGGTCTGTACTGGGCTCAGTTAGGGTTAGGGCGGGGGGCAGTACTGGGGTGGGTCTGGGTGAGGGAGGGGGGCAGTACTGGGGTGGGTCTGGGTGAGGGAGGGGGTCAGTACTGGGGTGGGTCTGGGTGAGGGCGGGGGTCAGTACTGGGGTGGGTCTGGGTGAGGGCGGGGGTCAGTACTGGGGTGGGTCTGGGTGAGGGAGGGGGTCAGTACTGGGGTGAGATTGGGTGAGGGAGGGGGGCAGTACTGGGCTGAGTAAGGGTGAGGGACGGGGTCTGTACTGGGCTCAGTTAGGGTTAGGGCGGGGGGCAGTACTGGGGTGAGATTGGGTGAGGGCGGGGGTCAGTACTGGGGTGAGATTGGGTGAGGGAGGGGGTCAGTACTGGGTACTGGTTTATTTCTGTTTTACTGGCACTGATCATTCAGGCTCCTGTCCTCCCTGATGATGAGGAAGATGAGGATGAAGGTGGGCGAGGGATGACTCTCCCCCTGCAGGCTCACCACGCCATGGAGAAGATGGAGGAGTTTGTGTACAAGGTGGGAATGCTGGAGGGAATTTGCAGGATGACTGTGTGTTTGGCGTTCCAGGTTTGGGAAGTAGGATGATTGTGTGTTTGGCGTTCCAGGTTTGGGAAGCAGGTTGACTGTGTGTTTGGCGTTCCAGGTTTGGGAAGCAAGGTGACTGTGTGTTTGGCGTTCCAGGTTGGGGAAGCAGGATGACTGTGTGTTTGGCGTTCCAGGTTTGGGAAGCAGGGTGACTGTGTGTTTGGCGTTCCAGGTTTGGGAAGCAAGGTGACTGTGTGTTTGGCGTTCCAGGTTTGGGAAGTAGGATGATTGTGTGTTTGGCGTTCCAGGTTTGGGAAGCAAGGTGACTGTGTGTTTGGCGTTCCAGGTTTGGGAAGGCCGCTGGAGGGTGATCCCATACCACGTCCTTCCCGAGTGGCTGAAGGACAACGACTACCTTCTGCACGGACACCGGCCGCCCATGCCCTCGTTCCGAGCCTGCTTCGGCAGCATCTTCCGCATCCACACGGAGACTGGGAACATCTGGACACACCTGCTCGGTGAGTTGGGAATATGACAGAAAGATTTTTCCAAAGTTATTTTTGACTATTCCATTTCCTCTTGTTTGGTACGGCACATACAAATGTATGAGGTTAGGGTTTTTGAAGCTACCATAAAAAACAAACTGTGACCTTTTTTTTCCAAGAAAGGTGATGTTGAGGGAGTTTTCAACATATCCAAAGTTAATTCAAATACATAACTTGCATCTTCATTGTTAATAACCTGATGTATTTGAATTTTAGGAGAAAGGTCTCTCAAAAGACTTACACCAAAGAAAAATTGAGAATAAAAATGTGTTTTTTGAGATGGGAACAAAATATCACATTTAAGGCCCAATATCTTCAAAATGAGAAGAGATTAATATTTTCTGACACCTGTTTTGAATTTACCATGCCAAGGACTCCCAAAATACCAACTATCAAATGATTTGGCAGTTTGCTCGTCGAATTATGGCCATTTATAAATAGGATTTTATGCAACTTTTATGGCCCCCAAATTTTTTAGAAGGCTGAAGCACAGAAATGAAGCAGGCGTTATCAGGCTTTCTGTTCCTCATCATTATCCACACACACACACACACACACACACACACACAAGATGCTGCAGTGCACTGCCTTTGAGTTCATACGGAAGGGCGCTATAGAATTTGAGCACATAGCAGGCACTGGTCCAGGTGCATGCTGGGATGTGAGCTCTGTGTGTTGAGGGTGTGTGTGTGTTGCTGTGCCCACAGGGCTAGTGTTGTTCCTGTTCCTGTTTGTGTGTGCATGTGTGTGTTAACGTTGTGTGTGTGTGCATGTGTGTGCGTTAACGCTTTGTGTGTATAACGTTGTGTGTGTGTATTGCTGTGTCCACAGGGCTGGTCCTGTTCCTGTTCCTGTTTGTGTGTGTGTGTGTGTTAACATTGTGTGTGTGGGTGTGTGTTTGTGTGCGTTAACGCTGTGTGTGTATAACGCTGTGTGTGTATTGCTGTGTGTGTTTGTGTGCGTTAAAGCTGTGTGTGTATTGCTGTGTGTGTTTGTGTGTGTTAACGCTGTGTGTGATTAACGCTGTGTGTGTGTGTGTGTTGCTGTGTCCACAGGGCTGGTGCTGTTCCTGTTCCTGGGCACTCTCACCATGCTGAGGCCCAACATGTCGTTCACGGCGCCCCTGCAGGAGAAGGTGGTGTTCGGGACCTTCTTCCTGAGCGCAGTGCTCTGCCTCAGCTTCTCCTGGCTCTTCCACACCGTCTACTGCCACTCCGAAAAAGTGTCCCGCACCTTCTCCAAGTGAGACCCGCACACACCACACCCACACCCCCAGGGGCTACCCGCACACCCCACACACCCAGGGGCTACCCGCACACCCCACACACCCAGGGGCTACCCGCACACCCCACACACCCAGGGGCTACCTGCACACACCACACTGTGAGAAATGTCACTTTGACAGTGGAATGATTGTTGGCAGACAGGGTGGTTTGAGTATCTTGGAAACGGCTGAATCCTGGGATTTTCACACACACACTAGTCTGGAGTTAGCAAAGAATGGTGCAAAAAAACAAGAACAAGAAAAATACACTGAGCAGCAGTTCTGCAGTCAGAAACGCCTTGTTAATGGGAGACGTCAGAGGAGAATGGCCAGACTGGTCAAAGATGACAGTTGCGCAAATAACTACACATGACAACAGTGGTATGCAGAAGAGCATCTCTGAACACACAACGCATCATCATAACTATAAGTGGATAGGCTACAGCAGTAGAAGTCTACAAAATAAGTCTAATAAAGTGCTCGGTGAGTGTATATGGAGGTATAGTTATGGATGTGTTGCTTAGTTATGGATGTGTTGCTTTAACTTGTGGAAGAACCTATGCACTTGCAAGTCGCTTTGGATTAAAAGCGTCTGCCAAATGACTAAAATGCTCCGGTCGGGATCGAGGGTCCCCCAGGGGGCCCTGGTTGTGTTTGTGGCCCTCCAGACTGACCCCCCCTCCCCTCTCCAGGCTGGATTACTCTGGCATCGCCCTGCTGATCATGGGCTCCTTTGTGCCCTGGCTCTACTACTCCTTCTACTGCTCGCCCCAGCCCCGGCTCATCTACCTGTGCATCGTGTGTGTGCTGGGCATCGCCGCCATCGTGGTGGCCCAGTGGGACCGCTTCTCCACGCCGCGGCACAGGCCCACCCGCGCAGGTCAGTCTCAGGCGTCTGCCGCGCTTCTGCTGCGGTTCTGCTGCGGTTCTGCTGCGGTTCCTCTCTGGTTCTGCTGCGGTTCCTCTCTGGTTCTGCTGCGGTTCTGCTGCGGTTCCTCTCTGGTTCTGCTGCGGTTCCTCTCTGGTTCTGCTGCGGTTCCTCTCTGGTTCTGCTGCGGTTCCTCTCTGGTTCTGCTGCGGTTCTGCTCCACCCTGTAACCCCACACTGTAACCCCACACTCCTCCACACTGTGACCCCACACTCCTCCCTGTAACCCCACACTGCTCCACCCTGTAACCCCACACTGTGACCCCACACTCCTCCCTGTAACCCCACACTCCTCCACACTGTGACCCCACACTCCTCCACACTGTGACCCCACACTCCTCCACACTGTAACCCCACACTCCTCCTCCCTGTAGCCCCACACTGTGACCCCACACTCCTCCTCCCTGTGACCCCACACTCCTCCACACTGTAACCCCACACTCCTCCTCCCTGTAACCCCACACTGTAACCCCACACTCCTCCTCCCTGTGACCCCACACTCCTCCTCCCTGTAACACCACACTGTAACCCCACACTCCTCCTCCCTGTAACCCCACACCCCTCCTCCCTGTAACCCCACACTGTAACCCCACACCTCTCCTCCCTGTCCACAGGAGTGTTCATGGGCCTGGGGCTGAGCGGTATCGTACCCACGATGCACTTCACCATCGCGGAGGGCTTTGTGAAGGCCACCACGGTGGGGCAGATGGGCTGGTTCTACCTGATGGGCGCCATGTACATCACTGGAGCCGGGCTGTACGCCGCCAGAATCCCTGAGAGATACTTCCCCGGCAAGTGTGACATCTGGGTACGTCTGCCGTGTGTGAGCGCGCGTGTGTGTGTGTCTGTGTGTGAGCGCGTGTGTGTGATAATACCCCTGGGCACGTCTGCCTGTGGGGTTGTTGGGCCTTTTTTTCAAATTGTATTGTTTGGAATTATGACCTTTCGATACAGTTTTTTCTTTCAACTTGTATGGAATTGATGTGATGTACAGTTTTGAAATGTTTTTTTCCCTTTGTTTACTGGAGTGTAACCCAATACAATACAAGTATTTCTGCCATCTGTATGTCTGCACCATTGTCATATTGTTTGACCCTGCATTCTCTTCTCTCTCGCTCCCCCGCTTCCTCTCACCCCCCTCTCTCTCTCTCTCTCCCTCCCTAGTTCCAGTCTCACCAGATCTTCCATGTGCTGGTGGTGGCTGCAGCCTTCATTCACTTCTACGGCGTTTCCAACCTGCAGGAGTTCCGCTACGGGCTGGAAGGGGGCTGTACGGATGACACGCTGCTCTAAGGGAGGGGGGGCCGTGGGGAGGGGCGGGGGGGAGTTTTCGGGGGAAAGAAGGGCACCGGGGTCTCCGGGGGTCACCCCGTCGGTTCGGGACAATCAAATAAAGGGGACTGATTGTCAAACACGGGGGGGGGGGAAACGGAGCTAAAGTTGTTGCTATGTAAATGTATATAAATGTGTGTGTATAAGGATTAGGTGTGTGCGGGTGTAAGTCTCTCTCTCTGCTGTAGTTCCTGTGGTGGGGGTGGGGGTGGGGGTGGGGGTGGGGCTGTAGACGGACTTGCTTTATCTGACTCCACCCGTAAGGTTAACCCCCGAACTGCTGGTGACCCCGGGCAGGCAGGAGTAGTTTAGCAGCAGCTATGTTGTGGCGGTGGTGGTGGTGGTGGTGGGGGGTGCGGGGGAGGGGGGGCCATGAGCCTTCTGCCCTCAGCAGCTGATCCCGGATCAGTCTAATCCAGGGGTCAGCAGCCCTGGTCCTGGAGAGCCGCACGGTGTCCGGGTTTTTGTTTTCACCTTATAAGTGAGGTGAGTTCACTGTGTGATCAACTGCTTTCATCGATCAGTTAAGTTGCTGAGTTAACAGCGAAAGCCAGCACATCCTGCAGCTCTCCAGGGCCAGGGTTGCCGACCCCAGGTCTATCCAGAACCATTTCCACAACCATTGTACAGCTGTTGTGGGAAAACATTAACCCTTATTTGGATTTCTTTTTAATTTTTAACCTAAGTCAGTGTTCTAAAACTCCATTGCTCTCAGTCACCAGCAGTGATTGTGACATCAGCGTCAGAATGTTCGGGTAAGGGCAATTCTGATGGCGCGTTTGTGATCTCCGATCAGCGGAAAGGGTTAACGTGCTCCTGAGCGGACGCATTTGCACCTTCCTGTGGTGGAAAGGGCTGGGTGTTCAGCCATCAAAGCCAGGTGTCCTGTTACATAAATTCTCGTTTGGTTCACCCTATGGAGGAGGAGGAGGTGGAGGAGGAGGACGAGATAGGCTTGAAATGTAGAGTCCTTGTGCAGTAAAATGCCGGTTAGGGTGACGCATTATTGGCAAAGGTGTTTTTCTAAAGGACGCTGACATTTTCTCTCGCTTTTTAACAAAGAGATCTTTAACGTGGAGATTAAAGATGACAATCTCTGTCTCGGTTTTAGCCCGGTGAAAAAGACAGCGCTCGTGCTGTTGCTGGCGTGGACGGGCCGAGGGTTCTCTGGAATGTCCCGGCCCTTCGTACTGATGTGGTGTTCAGATCCGTGTTTTTGAGCTCGTTCTGCTCCGCCTCAAGCACCTTTACTGTACACGTGTGCACCTGTTGACTGACATGATCTTATTTCATTTTATTCTAAACTTTTAAAAGTGGTCTTAAAAAAATCACTGCACTGGGTCTTTGATTAAGTGATCATACCCGAAAGTGCACACAGCATTTAGAGGCCTGTGGTAATACAATAATAATAATAATAATAATAATAATAATAACAATATTATTATTATTAATAATAATACCATCGCCGTAGGTAAGATGACATAAAGGAGTGGCATTGTCCATGGGGAACTGCAGTTACTGGTGGGACCCGGTGCTGAGGGCAATATTCCTCCAGTAAATATCGAGTGGTGGAAAATGAGAATATGTGAAATACGAGCTCTGTAAAGAAACCCCGGACCTCTGCTGAATAATGCAGAGCACTGACGGGTCTTGGTGAGAGACGGCGTCTAACGACCCAGCTCCTGCAGCACTGACCGGTCTTAATGAGAGACGCCCTCTTAACGACCCAGCTCTAACGACCCAGCTCCTGCTTGGGGGCCTGGCGACACAAAGGTTGGCCCTCTAACCTGCCAAAAAGTTCAGAGTCATTTACGGTCCAAAACCTTCATCCTTTTTAATGCGCTTCACTGTGGCGGTCCTGAGGGCAGTGTGGACGGGTTCTGGAGTATCGGAGCGGTAATATGCGAGCCAGGACCCACGAGTAGCTTGTGTAGGGGAGGGACTCCATTTTGTGTGGAGAAGCGAGTATTGTGAAATGATAAGCTCATGTTGTCCGATTTAAACTTGAGGTCAGAATTGGCACAAGTCACACTAATCTGGCATTATAATTATTTTAGAAGATTTTTACATATTTTAGCAGATTTGACAGATTTTAAGATTTTCTTGTGCATATGCACAGTAGTAGTGTTTAATGGACATCATCATTATACTGTAATTCTGAATGCCTCTCTGCTCAGCTCATCCATAGTGAAGTTATGACTATGTATCATTAAATATAATGAAGCGATGAACAAAATGGCTGAAGTCTTGGCAAGTTTTATTTCATGTAGTATGTAATAAATATTTATTTCTGTTAAGATTCCTATTACTCAGGCCAGTAGAAATAGCTTTTAAAAAAAGAATAATAAAAATGTGGTAGTGGGAGGGGGTTAATATTGTAACAGCCAGGTCCAAAATGTTTTAAACTTTTATTTTCTCTTTCATTCCTTTTTTTTTTATCCTTTTATACTCTGGCACAAAAACGGGGTCAATTGTATTCAACCTCATCAATAAGAATTTTTTCAATTGCAGTGTGTCAAGTTTGTTTGCTTTAGGTTGGGTGTTGGCAAAGGCATCAAACATTTGAGTGGGTCCTTTTGCACAGTCATATATCAAAGTCTTGTTCACTTAAATGTACTATGTTATAATAAATATTTATCAGTGCAAAACTGGGAAACTATCTGGTGACGCTGTGTGAAAAATGTGCCTCTCACGAGTCTTTGCATCGTCTTCACCACCAGCCTTAAAAGGACAAGACCGAGCAAAAAAACTGTTCCTAGGAAATATTTGGGCAGCCAGCTATGCATGGAATGTATTTTTTTTTTAAACAACCAAAAAAAAACAATCACAGCCACAGCCACTCATGTCAGTCTGAATTCTTATTGTTTATTTTTCAAATGAAATGCCCCTGCAACTAAAATAAGATCCGCACAACAGTTGGGCCCTTGAGCAAGGCCCTTAACCCTGCATTGCTCCAGGAGAGGATTGTCTCCTGCTTAGTCTAATCAACTGTACGTCGCTCTGGATAAGAGCGTGTACCAAATGCCATTAATGTAATGTAATGTAAAATGGATGAGCTATAAATGATGACGGTGTCATGTCAATCCAAGCACTAGAGGGCGCCAGTGCACAATGATTATGCATACATACTCTATTCCATATATTCAGGACTGGTCCGTTACATTTCTCTGACCAAAGGCGTACCATAAAATGATCTATTGCAGTACAGTGTACGCATCCTCCCTGCCGTCGTAGTCGCTCGAATGGAAGTTAGATTGATTCTACCACAGAATCTGGACCTGCCAGCATAAAAAAGCCAATGAAAGGTCACTACTTGATATAGTTCAGGGGGGCACAACTCCGGTCCTGGACGGCCGGTCTGCAAGCTTTTTTTCTCCCAACCAATTACATTTATTTTTCTGACCGCTCTATAAATTATGTTGGTTCACTGTTGTACTTGAGCACAGTACAATCTTTAGGATACGCTCGCAGTCTACAGCTGTAGCTGGTCCATATACAAATGTCTACTGAAGACATTTAGCTAATGAAATCATTAAGAGCAGAAGTACAAAATCCTGAAACTGGTCGGCCATGGCTGTGCGCCCCTGATATAGTTGCTCCTGTTCCAAGTATTTCCAGACCCTCAGACAGATCCTTCAGGGGATGTGAAACGCATTAGTAAAATGCCTGTGTTCTGGTTTCAGTCATGCTTTGGGTGGCTCTTTTGCAGTTGCTGTAATTGTGGTCATCCGCAATGACCATAGAATAAGGTTATGAACAAGCCCTATAACCAATGCATTTTTTTATTACCTATAGAACATCCGGAGTGTGGTATTCAATATACAGTGCACTGCACAAGGTGTAATGTATTTCTTATAATTCGCTCTCGGGACAAATCAATGTGGTGTGCTTCCATTGGAAACTAAAGTGGAGGGCACCACAGCGGAACCGATAATAAAATAGGATTCGTTTCCAGACGGAAGGAAAGAGCTGTGCGTTTTTTAGACCGACTAGCATAGTTCAGTCAGCCAGGCTAGCGATGCTGCTCCACGCACGAAACGGCATATATATTTGTATGAAATATAACCAGAAAGTTATTGAGATGTAGTGCAGTGCTTGTATATAGCAGCATTTAACTCGAACATACGGTTTAACTGACCGGGACAGACTTATTAGTGAAATAGCCAGAGCTAAACGCCGTCGGTTTCGGTTAACGTTAGCTAGCTAGCCGGGCAGCTGCAGTTCTTCCCCTTGAATAAAAAAGGTTGGCGTTTATAATTACCCATCGATAAACAACGCAAACTGAAATGGAAAACAGTGAAAACATTCCGGCTGATGACGGGCACGTCGACTTATCAACTCTGGTGTCTGAGGACGGGAAAAATGCCAAGTCTGTTTTGTGCCAGCGGTGTGGCTCAAAAGTGCTGTGTCCGGGAATGGCGGTACTTGCTGAGAAGGAGGTGGGTACAGCCAGTTCGCTAGACTGCCTGTATCTCGCTGTTCTGTTAAAAACACAATGTGAAAACTGTCTTTGTACTTATCTTGAAGTTATTTGACTGTGTAAAGTGGCAGTTTGTAATTCTGCAAGATTTAGCTTGCTTACTGTAGCTCTAGCCAAATGCGAAATGCGATCTGCTGGCTCTACAACTGTCGTCTTATCTGCAGGACAAGTGGATATTCGCGATGATAGTCCTGTGCTATTATTTACCCTGTACAATCAGTTTCCTCTTTAGTGTTCAAGATACAAGACAAAAGTGAATGACCCCCAATTTATAAACATGTCAATGTTTCCATTCAATGCCGTAAGATTAACTCCTCATTCGCAGGGTTGAATTTATTTATTCATATGAATAAAAACCGCAAGTTATTTATAATTTCATCACTGGGTAGCACATAGGCTAGACATAGCGGTGATTGGTTAAAAGTATGGTGCTTTTGTAAACCATTAAATATAGTATTCCTTTCCTTTGGTTCTTTGTGTATAACTACTAACCCTTATGGTTTTGATGTGCTTGCTATGGCATTTGCGCTTCTGTTACTCTGTAAGGCGTCTCATGTCTCAATACAAATAAAAATGCATTGATTGCATATAGGGTCTCCCTTATGAATGGCATTTTTGTTCATTGAGTCCATTGTGCCAAACCAGCTGTTCCTGCCCTCCATGCGGAAGAAGACTGGCATCACCCAGGGGGAGGGGACCGTGGATGGGGACACACTGACGTCACACTGGCTGGTGGATGACATGTACACCTTCGAGAACGTGGGCTTCACCAAGGACGTGGGCAAGGTCAAGTACCTGATCTGCGCGGACTGTGAGATTGGGCCCATTGGTTGGCACTGCCTGGACGAGAAGAAGAGGTTCTACGTAGCACTGGAGAGGGTCAACCACGCTTGACGGACAGCGGGCGGCACCAATGAGAGTGGAGAATGAGGGACCCCCCCCGAGAGAAGATCTTGTGCCAATCCTTTTTGGGCAGGGGGGCGGGGATTTGTTAGGCTGGGTCCACCTGTGTCCCTGTGATTTGCTGATGGACTCGAGGTGTTCTTTCCTGTTCCTTTTGGTTGTCGGGCAGGACCTTTGCCTGCTGCTTTTACATTTCACGTAAACCGTCGTCCATTTTTAAGGAAAGGCGTTAACTGACTGACTGGCTTTCCTTTTTTTTTTTTTTTTTTTACAATTCTCTATTTGAAATTAATTGAAATTAATTCCAGTAACTAACCCTGTTTCTTGGCCTGCATTTCTGATTTTAGCCTTTGTGTCTGTACCTTTCCTGTCACTGTTCACTGCCCCTCCCCCCTGTGCATGATTGGCAGGGGGCAGCACCACTCGTCTGTCGAGTGGGCCTGGCACTGTCCAATCAGAAATCATCCCTCTGGGTTTCTCCTGGCCCTGACAGCTTTGCAAGCAGAAAATGGAACCCGTTTGAGAAAATTTGCCAGGAAGTGCATTAAACGTATCTGTGCGTATAACTGATTATAATATATAACTTGGAATACCCTGGATAAAAGGAGGTTGTGTTTGTCATATGGGGAATAAGGGGATGTGTGCATGGGTGTCGCTACTTTATTGCTGATGTAACATTAGCCCATGGCTTTTGTTGTAATGATGCATTGGTGCACTCCCTTATTAGCCTTGACTGAAACAAAGAACTTCAGCCCCCCCCCCGCGGCCCCACTCCCACCAGTGAGAAAGCTACTCACCTCTTGATGAACTCATGTTGTGTAACACCATCTGTACTGGAATAAAATTCAAATTCACTAAAATCGGAGGCATTGGCTTTGTTATTTTTCATAGAATAGGAAATGTTATTCTCCATTTCTGGACATTTGCTTTTGTGCTTTGCCCTGGCTGCATTGAAAACAACAATCAACAAATGTAAGCAAAACACAATACACCAAAAGGCTGTTTAAAGTTTCTATCTGTGTTGAAGGGAGACTTATGAATAATATTCATAAGCACAATTTGAGGCACATTTCAGATGTTTATTTTGTAAGCTTTTTGGAAAACTGAAGTGCCGGTGCTAAGCTGGAGATAGATGCTTACAGAATCCAGTGCTTCTCATCAGAGCACAATGCTGCTTTGAAGACTGGCTGGAACACCACCAGCTTCTGGTGTTCTACTGCTTCTGCGATTATTTATTCATACAGACTAAAACCTCCCAAAAAATGTTGAATATATATCATTTTTAAACAATAAAGATCACCCTAGAAACTGATGAGGTATCAGATTATTTGTGCAACATTTTAAAAAAAATATGTAGAAATCAGTGTAAAAAAATAAATAAATAAAAAATGGTTCTGTCCATGACACAAATCTCATCAGTTTCCAGGCTTTACTATTGAAATGTGTGTATATATATATATATAATAATAATAATATAATAATAATAATATAATATAATATAATAATTAAATTAATTAAATTGTATGAATATGTATGAAATCACTTATAGCTAATAAATTACAAGACAGGTCTGACAGGTTGGATTATTTATTAATACACATATTGGATAGTATATAGGCCTAGCAGACATTTACAGGTTTGTATATATATATAATTGTATAAGTGGATTGGTTCGCTTGGTTCTTTCTTTCTATCTATAAATTAATTTGATCTATACAAATTATATACAAGACACGGGGCTAGCTAGCTATCTAACGTTAGAGACTGGCACAGGTGTCAAACAAAGCAATCGTTCTCAAAAAGTGCTCATCGTAAAAATGTCAATGGGACTGAAATACTCAAAATACTTTCACCTTGTCGGACATGTTAAAAATCATCGGATTTTGTTGTCAAAAGACATAGCAAAATCCGACATAAAATAAAAAATATCCTATAAAATATCCTATTCACGGAATGTAATTCTTACCCCCAAGAAGGGTCGTGGCTATGGCTGTGACGTGTCTGGTCTATTATGATGAGTTCATGAAGATTCTGTCCTGTCTAACCAATCGCAGTGATTTCATAATTCGAGTGCTGTGAGGTATTTCGAATGCAGAAAATATGTATTTAAGCAACAGGAACGAAAAGTTTAGTCACAGAACTTATTTCCAGCACACTGTTTATTTGGAAGAGATGTCAGCGAGGAAATGGTAAGCGCCCTTTAAACTTAGGGGGGTTTTATTTCAACCTGTAAGTTAATTTTGTTGCATCTCGCGAGTAAGTTAACACTTACCGGTAGCTCTGCCGACAGGTTTACGTGACCACATATCGCGGACACGACAGAAGTATTGTAAAGTTAGCTAGAAATTGACATAAGCAAGGCGGACCGAATCTGCTTCTGGATTTCGGCAAAATGATTGCCCATTTTCCCGCGCACCAGGACTGGAGTTGGCCATCCCCGTCTGTTTCATCCACCACGTGTGTGTTTTGCAGAGTGAGTGTATATCCATTCACATCGGTCAGGCAGGAGTGCAGATCGGTAATAGTTGCTGGGAGCTCTACTGCCTGGAACACGGCATTCAGGCCGATGGAACCATACCGGGCGAGGCCGTGGCTGGCAGATCGGACGATTCCTCCAAAACGTTCTTCATCGAGACGCAGGCTGGAAAGCATGTCCCCAGGGCTATTTTCGTGGACCTAGAGCCCACAGTCGTGGGTATGTACCATTTAGCTGGTCACTCTAAATCTCACAGGAATTAACTAACGTTAAATTGCGTTAGTGCTTATTATTATTATTATTATTATTATTATTATTATTATTATTATTAGTATTATTGCTATTAGTGTAACGTTAGCTCGAACGTTAAATATACTGTCTATAGTCTATAGTCTTAAATTCGGAACGGAACTTAAAATTCAAATGGGCTGAAAAGTCAGTCCTCAGAAATGTAAATTTTCACGTCTTAAAAAGTTGTGATTGCAAGTTCATATTTTTTTCGTTGACAGATGAAGTCAGGAATGGAAGTTATCGGCGATTGTACCACCCCGATCACCTCATCTCGGGCAAGGAAGATGCAGCCAACAACTACGCGCGAGGACACTATACGGTCGGGACAGAGCTCATCGACGTAGTCCTCGAGCGCATCCGTAAACTGGTGAGTGATATTAGCCGTTTTGCGTCTCCGACACACCGCATATACTTCACAATCGCTGAATAGTGACGACGTGCAGTCGTTCCGTTCCGGTTGTGCGGTGATATACTACCTGTCAAAACAAACGGGAGCACACGCAATCATTTGGGGATTGACTATGACTTAAAAAACCCTTGAATTAACTAAACGTCAAAGAAGGGCCGTAGTGTAAAATCAGATTAGTCATACCGAGTCAAATCACCAACAAAAAAACAACAAGAAAGTTTCTTGTTGAGCAAGAGGGAGGGAGGGAGACTGAATAATGTAGGACTTTTTTTGGGAGAAATACCTTTTCTGCTGAAACGGAAACCGAGATAAAACGCTGGTGTTGTTTTTCCTTTTTCTCAGACCGAGCAGACCTGTGGTCGTCAGGCATTCATGATCTTCCGCAGCTTTGGCGGGGGAACTGGTTCCGGCTTCACCTCTCTACTGATGGAGCGCATGTCCGTGGAGTACAGCAGGAAGTCCAAGCTGGAGTTCTCCATCTACCCGGCGCCCCAGGTGTCCACGGCCGTGGTGGAGCCCTACAACTCCATCCTGACCACCCACAGCACCCTGGAGCACTCCGACTGCGCCTTCATGGTCGACAACGAGGCCATCTACGACATCTACCAGCGCAACCTGGACGTCGAGCGCCCCACCTACACCAACCTGAACCGGCTCGTGGCCCAGATCGTCTCCTCCATCACCGCCTCGCTGCGCTTCGACGGGGCGCTGAACGTGGACCTGACGGAGTTCCAGACCAACCTGGTGCCCTACCCCCGCATCCACTTCCCCCTGGTCGCCTACGCGCCCATAATCTCCGCCGAGAAGGCCTACCACGAGCAGATGAACGTGGCCGAGATCACCAACTCCTGCTTCCACCCGGCCAATCAGATGGTGAAGTGCGACCCGCGCCACGGGAAGTACATGGCCTGCTGCCTGCTGTACCGCGGCGACGTGGTGCACAAAGACGTCAACGACGCCATCAGCAGCATCAAAACCAAGCGCATCGTGCAGTTTGTGGACTGGTGCCCCACCGGCTTCAAGGCGAGTCGTCTGTCTGTCTCTGTCTTTCCGTCCGTCTGTCTGTCTTTCTTTCGTGTGTACTGGAACCTATGGAATACTCTCAAGAAGAGAAACCCCCGCCTTCTGGCCCCCTAGGTCGCCTCAGTTGCACCAGGCGAGGTCAACCGAGCACACAAAAGTATTTGAAGCCGAAACAGTGACATATTTGGCCGTTCAATGTGCTGCCTCTCTCTCAGGTTGGGATGAACTACCAGCCGCCCACCACGGTTCCCGGGGGCGACCTGGCCAAGGTGCAGCGGGCCGTGTGCATGCTGAGCAACACCACGGCCATCGCCGAGGCCTGGGCCCGCCTGGACCACAAGTTCGACCTGATGTTCGCCAAGCGCGCCTTCGTGCACTGGTACGTGGGGGAGGGCATGGAGGAGGGGGAGTTCGCCGAGGCGCGGGAGGACCTGGCCGCCCTGGAGAAGGACTACGAGGAGGTGGCCACTGATTTTGTGGAGTACGAGCGGGAGGAAGGAGAGGAAGAGTATTAACCCAAAACACTAGCACTGGACCTCCCGGCCCCATACCTGGACCTACCTGCCCCTTCTGCCCCACAGCTGGACCTCCCTGCCCCTAAGCTGTTCCTACCTGCCCCACAGCTGTACGTACCTGCCCCAAACCTGGACCTCCCTGCCCCTTCTGCCCCACAGCTGGACCTACCTGCCCCTAATCTGTACCTCCCTTCCAAATGTTATACCTCCCTGCCCCAAAGCTGTATGTCCCTGCCCAAAATCTGTACCTACCTGCCCCACAGCTGTACGTACCTGCCCCAAATCTGTAGGTCCCTGCCCCAAAGCTGTACCTCCCTACCAAATGTTATACCTCCCTGCCCCAAAGCTGTACGTCCCTGCCCAAAATCTGTACCTACCTGCCCCACAGCTATACGTACCTGCCCAAAATCTGTACGTACCTGCGCCAAATCTGTACGTACCTGCCCAATGTTATACCTCCCTGCCCCAAAGCTGTACCTCCCTGCCCCAAAGCTGTACGTACCTACCCAAAAGCTGTACGTACCTGCCCAAAATCTGTACGTACCTGCCCAAAAGCTGTACCTCCCTGCCCCAAAGCTGTACGTACCTACCCAAAAGCTGTACGTACCTGCCCAAAATCTGTACGTACCTGCCCCAAAGCTGTACCTCCCTACCCAATGTTATACCTCCCTGCCCCAAAGCTGTACCTCCCTGCACCAAAGCTTTACGTACCTGCCCCAAAGCTGTACGTCCCTGCCCAAAAGCTGTACCTACCTGCCCCAAAGCTGTACCTCCCTGCCCCAAAGCTGTACGTACCTGCCCCAAAGCTGTACCTCCCTGCCCCAAAGCTGTACGTACCTGCCCCAAAGCTGTACCTCCCTGCCCCTAAGCTGTACGTACCTGCCCAAAATCTGTACGTACCTGCCCCAAAGCTGTACCTCCCTGCCCCTAAGCTGTACGTACCTGCCCAAAATCTGTACGTACCTGCCCCAAAGCTGTACCTCCCTGCCCCTAAGCTGTACGTACCTGCCCAAAATCTGTATGTACCTGCCCCAAAGCTGTACCTCCCTACCCAATGTTATACCTCCCAGCCCAACAGCTGTACCTCCCTACCCAATGTTATACCTCCCTGCCCCAAAGCTGTACCTCCCTGCCCCAAAGCTGTACGTACCTGCCCCAAAGCTGTACCTTCCTGCCCCTAAGCTGTACGTACCTGCCCAAAATCTGTACGTACCTGCCCCAAAGCTGTACCTCCCTACCCAATGTTATACCTCCCTGCCCCAAAGCTGTACCTCCCTGCCCCAAAGCTGTACGTACCTGCCCCAAAGCTGTACCTCCCTGCCCCTAAGCTGTACGTACCTGCCCAAAATCTGTACGTACCTGCCCCAAAGCTGTACCTCCCTACCCAATGTTATACCTCCCTGCCCCAAAGTTGTACCTCCCTGCCCCAAAGCTGTACGTCCCTGCCCCAAAGCTGTACGTACCTGCCCCAAAGCTGTACGTACCTGCCCCAAAGATGTACCTCCCTACCCAATGTTATACTTCCCTGCCCCTAAGCTGTACGTACCTGCCCAAAGCTGTACCTCCCTACCCAATGTTATACCTCCCTGCCCCAAAGCTGTACCTCCCTGCCCCAAAGCTGTACGTACCTGCCCAAAATCTGTACGTACCTGCCCCAAAGCTGTACCTCCCTACCCAATGTTATACCTCCCTGCCCCAAAGCTGTACCTCCCTGCCCCTAAGATGTACGTACCTGCCCCAAAGCTGTACCTCCCTGCCACTAATCTGTACGTACCTGCCCCAAAGCTGTACCTCCCAACCCAATGTTCTACCTCCCTGCCCCAAAGCTGTACCTCCCTGCCCCAAATCTGTACATCCCTGCCCCAAAGCTGTACCTACCTGCCCCAAAGCTGTACGTCCCTGCCCCAAAGCTGTACCTACCTGCCCCAAAGCTGTACGTACCTGCCCAAAATCTGTACGTACCTGCCCCAAAGCTGTACCTCCCTACCCAATGTTATACCTCCCTGCCCCAAAGCTGTACCTCCCTGCCCCAAAGCTGTACCTCCCTGCCCCAAATCTCTACCTACCTGCCCTAAAGCTGTACGTACCTGCCCAAAATCTGTACGTACCTGCCCCAAAGCTGTACCTCCCTTCCCAATATTATACCTCCCTGCCCCAAAGCTGTACCTCCCTGCCCCAAAGCTGTACATCCCTGCCCCAAAGCTGTACCTACCTGCCCCAAAGCTGTACGTACCTGTCCAAAATCTGTACGTACCTGCCCCAAAGCTGTACCTCCCTGCCCCAAAGCTGTACCTACCTGCCCCAAACCTGTGCATACCTGGCCCAAATCTGTATGTCCCTGCCCCAAAGCTGTACCTCCTGACCCAATGTTTTACCTCCCTGCCCCAAAGCTGTACGTACCTGCCCAAAAACTGTACCTCCCTGCCCCAAAGCTGTACGTACCTGCCCCAAAGCTGTACCTCCCTACCCAATGTTGTACCTCCCTGCCCCAAAGCTGTACGTCCCTGCCCCAAAGCTGTACGTACCTGCCCCAAAGCTGTACGTCCCTGCCCCAAAGATGTACCTCCCTACCCAATGTTATACCTCCCTGCCCCTAAGCTGTACGTACCTGCCCCAAAGCTGTACCTCCCAACCCAATGTTATACCTCCCTGCCCCAAAGCTTTACCTCCCTACCCAATGTTCTACCTCCCTGCCCCAAAGCTGTACATCCCTGCCCCAAAGCTGTACGTACCTGCCCCAAAGCTGTACCTCCCTGCCCCTAAGCTGTACGTACCTGTCCAAAATCTGTACGTACCTGCCCCAAAGCTGTACCTACCCAATGTTATACCTCCCTGCCCCAAAGCTGTACCTCCCTTCCCCAAAGCTGTATGTACCTGCCCCAAAGCTGTACCTCCCTGCCCCTAATCTGTACGTACCTGCCCCAAAGCTGTACCTCCCAACCCAATGTTCTACCTCCCTGCCCCAAAGCTGTACCTCCCTGCCCCAAATCTGTACATCCCTGCCCCAAAGCTGTACCTACCTGCCCCAAAGCTGTACGTCCCTGCCCCAAAGCTGTACCTACCTGCCCCAAAGCTGTACGTACCTGCCCAAAATCTGTACGTACCTGCCCCAAAGCTGTACCTCCCTACCCAATGTTATACCTCCCTGCCCCAAAGCTGTACCTCCCTGCCCCAAAGCTGTACCTCCCTGCCCCAAAGCTGTACCTCCCTGCCCCTAAGCTGTACGTACCTGCCCCAAAGCTGTACCTCCCAACCCAATGTTATACCTCCCTGCCCCAAAGCTGTACCTCCCTGCCCCAAATCTCTACCTACCTGCCCTAAAGCTGTACGTACCTGCCCAAAATCTGTACGTACCTGCCCCAAAGCTGTACCTCCCTTCCCAATATTATACCTCCCTGCCCCAAAGCTGTACCTCCCTGCCCCAAAGCTGTACATCCCTGCCCCAAAGCTGTACCTCCCTACCCAATGTTATACCTCCCTGCCCCAAAGCTGTACCTCCCTGCCCCAAAGCTGTACGTACCTGCCCAAAATCTGTACCTCCCTACCCAATGTTATACCTCCCTGCCCCAAAGCTGTACCTCCCTACCCAATGTTCTACCTCCCTGCCCCAAAGCTGTACCTCCCTGCCCCAAAGCTGTACGTACCTGCTCCAAAGCTGTACCTCCCTGCCCCAAAGCTGTACGTCCCTGCCCCAAAGCTGTACATCCCTGCCCCAAAGCTGTACCTCCCTGCCCCAAAGCTGTACGTACCTGCCCCAAAGCTGTACCTCCCTGCCCCAAAGCTGTACGTACCTGCCCCAAAGCTGTACCTCCCTGCCCCTAAGCTGTACGTACCTGCCCAAGGCTGTACCACCCTACCCAATGTTATACCTCCCTGCCCCAAAGCTGTACCTCCCTGCCCCAAAGCTGTACGTACCTGCCCCAAAGCTGTACCTCCCTGCCCCAAAGCTGTACCTCCCTGCCCCTAAGCTGTACGTACCTGCCCCAAAGCTGTACCTCCCTACCCAATGTTATACCTCCCTGCCCCAAAGCTGTACCTCCCTGCCCCAAAGCTGTACGTACCTGCCCCAAAGCTGTACCTCCCTACCCAATGTTATACCTCCCTGCCCCAAAGCTGTACGTACCTGCCCCAAAGCTGTATGTCCCTGCCCCAATGCTGTACCTACCTGCCCCAAATCTGTGCATACCTGGCCCAAATCTGTACCTCCCTGCCCCAAAGCTGTACGTCCCTGCCAAAAATCTGTACGTACCTGCCCCAAAGCTGTACCTCCCTGCCCCTAAGCTGTACCTACCTGCCCCAAAGCTGTACCTCCCAACCCAATGTTATACCTCCCTGCCCCAAAGCTTTACCTCCCTGCCCCAAAGCTGTAAGTCCCTGCCAAAAAGCTGTACCTACCTGACCAAAAGCTGTACCTCCCTGCCCCAAAGCTGTACGTACCTGCCCCAAAGCTGTACCTCCCTGCCCCAAAGCTGTACGTACCTGCCCCAAAGCTGTACCTCCCAACCCAATGTTATACCTCCCTGCCCCAAAGCTTTACCTCCCTACCCAATGTTCTACCTCCCTGCCCCAAAGCTGTACATCCCTGCCCCAAAGCTGTACGTACCTGCCCCAAAGCTGTACCTCCCTGCCCCTAAGCTGTACGTACCTGTCCAAAATCTGTACGTACCTGCCCCAAAGCTGTACCTACCCAATGTTATACCTCCCTGCCCCAAAGCTGTACCTCCCTTCCCCAAAGCTGTACGTACCTGCCCCAAAGCTGTACCTCCCAACCCAATGTTATACCTCCCTGCCCCAAAGCTGTACCTCCCTGCCCCAAATCTCTACCTACCTGCCCTAAAGCTGTACGTACCTGCCCAAAATCTGTACGTACCTGCCCCAAAGCTGTACCTCCCTTCCCAATATTATACCTCCCTGCCCCAAAGCTGTACCTCCCTGCCCCAAAGCTGTACATCCCTGCCCCAAAGCTGTACCTCCCTACCCAATGTTATACCTCCCTGCCCCAAAGCTGTACCTCCCTACCCAATGTTCTACCTCCCTGCCCCAAAGCTGTACCTCCCTGCCCCAAAGCTGTACGTACCTGCCCCAAAGCTGTACGTCCCTGCCCCAAAGCTGTACATCCCTGCCCCAAAGCTGTACCTCCCTGCCCCAAAGCTGTACGTACCTGCCCCAAAGCTGTACGTCCCTGCCCCAAAGCTGTACATCCCTGCCCCAAAGCTGTACCTCCCTGCCCCTAAGCTGTACGTACCTGCCCAAGGCTGTACCTCCCTACCCAATGTTATACCTCCCTGCCCCAAAGCTGTACCTCCCTGCCCCAAAGCTGTACGTACCTGCCCCAAAGCTGTACCTCCCTGCCCCAAAGCTGTACCTCCCTGCCCCTAAGCTGTACGTATCTGCCCCAAAGCTGTACCTCCCTACCCAATGTTATACCTCCCTGCCCCAAAGCTGTACCTACCTGCCCCAAAGCTGTACGTATCTGCCCCAAAGCTGTACCTCCCTACCCAATGTTATACCTCCCTGCCCCAAAGCTGTACCTACCTGCCCCAAAGCTGTACGTACCTGCCCCAAAGCTGTACCTCCCTACCCAATGTTATACCTCCCTGCCCCAAAGCTGTACGTACCTGCCCCAAAGCTGTATGTCCCTGCCCCAATGCTGTACCTACCTGCCCCAAATCTGTGCATACCTGGCCCAAATCTGTACCTCCCTGCCCCTAAGCTGTATGTACCTGCCCAAAATCTGTACGTCCCTGCCCCAAAGCTGTACTTCCCTGCTCCAAAGCTGTACGTCCCTGCCAAAAATCTGTACGTACCTGCCCCAAAGCTGTACGTACCTGCCCAAAAGCTGTACCTCCCTGCCCCAAAGCTGTACGTACCTGCCCCAAAGCTGTACCTCCCTGCCCCTAAGCTGTACGTACCTGCCCCAAAGCTGTACCTCCCTGCCCCAAAGCTGTACGTCCCAGCCCCAAAGCTGTACCTCCCTGCCCCAAAGCTGTACCTCCCTGCCCCAAAGCTGTACGTCCCTGCCCCAAAGCTGTACATCCCTGCCCCAAAGCTGTACCTACCTGCCCAAAATCTGTACGTACCTGCCCCAAAACTGTACCTCCCTACCCAATGTTATACCTCCCTGCCCCAAAGCTTTACCTCCTTGCCCCAAAGCTGTGTACGTACCTGCCCCAAAGCTGTACGTCCCTGCCCCAAAGCTGTACCTACCTGCCCCAAATCTGTGCATACCTGGCCCAAATCTGTATGTCCCTGCCCCAAAGCTGTACCTCCCTACCCAATGTTATACCTCCCTGCCCCAAAGCTGTACCTCCCTGCCCCAAAGCTGTACGTACCTGCCCCAAAGCTGTACCTCCCTACCCAATGTTATACCTCCCTGCCCCAAAGCTGTACGTACCTGCCCCAAAGCTGTATGTCCCTGCCCCAAAGCTGTACCTACCTGCCCCAAATCTGTGCATACCTGGCCCAAATCTGTATGTCCCTGCCCCAAAGCTGTACCTCCCTGCCCCAAAGCTGTACCTCCCTGCCCCTAAGCTGTCCTTACCTGCCCCAAAGCTATACCTCCTAACCGAATCTTATACCTCCCTGCCCCAAAGCTGTACCTCCCTGTCCCAAAGCTGTACCTACCTGCCCCAAATCTGTGCATACCTGGCCCTGGCCCAAATCTGGCTCAAATACGTCCCTGCCCCAAAGCTGTACGTACCTGCCCAAAATCTGTATGTACCTGCCCCAAAGCTGTACGTACGTGCCTAAAAGCTGTACCTCCCTGCCCCAAAACTGTACCTACCTGCCCCAAAGCTGTACCTACCTGCCCAAAATCTGTACGTACCTGCCCCAAAGCTGTCCCTCCCTTCCCAATGTTATACCTCCCTGCCCCAAAGCTGTACCTCCCTGCCGCAAAGCTGTACGTACCTGCCCCAAAGCTGTACGTACCTGCCCAAAAGCTGTACCTACCTAGAAATAAAGTCAAACTAAATTCAACTGGTATACGAAGGTCCTTGTGTTCATTTTGCAGTATTTACTGATTAAAATAACGTTAGACTATTCGCAGGAAACATATTAATATGTTTAATAAGCATAATCATATTTTAATTGAGGGCGGCACGGATGGTGCAGTGGGTAGCACTGCCGCCTCACAGCAAGGAGGTCCTGGGTTCGAATCCCCGTCGGCCGGGGCCTCTCTGTGCGGAGTTTGCATGTTCTCCCCGTGTCTGCGTGGGTTTCCTCCGGGTACTCCGGTTTCCTCCCACAGTCCAAAGACATGCACGTTAGGCCGATTGGAGAGTCTAAATTGCCCGTAGGCATGAGTGTGTGAGTGAATGGTGCGTGTGCCCTGCGATGGACTGGCGACCTGTCCAGGGTGTATTCCTGCCTTTCGCCCAATGTATGCTGGGATAGGCTCCAGCCCCCCTGTGACCCTGATCGGGATAAGCGGGTTCAGATAATGGATGGATGGATGGATATTTTAATTGAAACCATGAGCATATGATCGAAGAAGGCGATAATTAGGTTATGAATGACGAATCACGGACAAATACACATTTAAAATGGTTTGCAATTACATTTAAGTGACCTTGAAAACAAAATGAAATCTGAGCTTTCTAATCATTTTAAATGCATTTTTTATTTCAGTGAGCTCAGAAATCTTAACATTCGGAGAACTGATTCAAAGAGGTAAAATAGTCTATCCTGCCCAAAAAACCTTTTTACACAATTAATGGGCGCAGAATATTCGTACAAGAACTACTGAATAATTATTTGCCGAGGCTCCGTTTAAAAAGTCTGGCATATTTTAGATCACCAAAATTAATTTCTTGATGCATACAGTGTTACCACAAAGTAGATTGAGCACTAATATTCTACATTTTAGTAGGCTACTATAAATGTGCTGTCAGTGTGTTCATGTGTGTTCATGTTCAGACTGTTAATTTAGCCACCATCCATTATTAGTTAAAGAAAAGAACAGACAATGAATGCCAACGATTGATTACGGTAACAGTGGTGCACTTACCTGTGCACCCAGGACAAAGTCTGAATCAGAGCAGTGGAAACGCGCCTTATCAGAAATTACAAGGCAATTTCTGGACTTTATCGCAAATTCACACACTGCTGCGCTGCGAGGGGATTCTGGCCAAGACTGCTCCCGGCTCCAGTTCAGGGACGCTTCCGGCCGCACCGCGGACTCCGACTTGGCAGACCCATTAAAATACTTTCCTACATTTCAGTAACACCCCCCACCCACCCATTCTTCTGTTACTACTTTTGCAGTGGTGGAGAAAGAGAATGGACTTTACTGTGCCTAAAGATCGGTTTCCCACTTACATTTTTGTTGGTAGAAACCGCCAACGTGCTCAGTGCCGCCTTGAAAATCATTTAGATTAATTGCCAGTTTCATCCAGTGGGATGTTTGTGTCATGAGGGGTGCCCTTTTGTGATTTTAATGTAATCACTTATTGTGGGCTAAATCGCCAGTTTTTCAAACCTGACTTTTGTTGGCATCTTATCCAGGCCAGGCAATGATGTTTTCAACAAGAAAAAAGTTATTTGTAAGCAGATATTTTGAACATGCAATTTGCGAATGTTTCCACTCACTGGTAATCCTTTCTGTTTCAGTCCATATTTTCAGTATCATAGTTGCTGTTCTTCATATCTCTGGGTTCTCATGTCGGCCAACTGTTGTGGTGTCATGTTGCATTCTGTGTACCGACACAGCCATTAGCACTGCAGACAAACTAATTACATTACATTACGTGGCATTTAGCAGACGCTCTTATCCAGAGCGACGTACAACAAAGTGCAAATCGATCACAAGAACAAGTGCAAAAGTAGACGTGAGAGGACAGTACAGTTCCGAGTCATAGTGTAAACATACAGAAATTCAGACCCTTGAAGAGTACAATCAACTTTCAAACTGGCATACTACTGTTGGCAGCTAGAATACAACAACAGCCAATAAAAACAACAATACCTATACAAGTAACGATATCTATACATAAGTGCCATTACGGTCTAAGGCTAATCACAGTGATTGTGAGTTGGGGAGGGAAAGGTGTAGCCTGAAGAGATGGGTCTTCAGTCTGCGCTTGAAGGAGGTCAGAGACTCTGCCGTTCTGACATTCACCGGGAGGTCATTCCACCACCGTGGGACCAGGACAGACAGCAGTCGTGAGCGTGAAGTGCAGGTGTGGTGAGGGGGAGGCGCCAGACGGCACGAAGTGGCAGAACGGAGGGGTCTTATTGGTGTATAGGTCTTGATAAGGGATTGAATATACACAGGGGCTGATCCTTTAACTGCCTGGTATGCGAGCACCAAAGTTTTAAATTTGATGCGAGCCATAACAGGCAGCCAGTGGAGGTTGCTGAGCAGGGGGGTGACATGTGAATGTCTGGGAACATTGAATACCAGACGGGCTGCAGTATTCTGGATGAGTTGTAGGGGTCTGATGGCAGATGCTGGAAGGCCAGCCAGCAGTGAATTGCAATAGTCCAGGCGGGACAGGACCATTGCTTGAACAAGGAGCTGAGTGGAGTAGGTGGTGAGAAAGGGTCGGATTCTCCGGATGTTGTACAGGAAGAACCTGCACGCCCGGGTCACCGTAGCGATGTTCTTGGAGAAGGATAGCCCGTTGTCCATCACCACTCCAAGGTTTCTTGCACTAGGGGATGAGGTCACTGTGGTATCCCCTAGTGAGATGGAGAAATCAGAGAAGGGAGAGGTTAAAGCAGGGATGAAGATCACCCCCGTCTTATCTGGGTTGAGCTTTAGATGGTGGTTGCCCATCCAGCTCTGGATGTCTCAGTTTGAGTAATCAGTTTGAGTAATATGCATTCCTGCGACTTTTTCATGCCTTTCAATTTCAGCTACATTTACGTCTTCCGTAAGCCTACTTTAAATTGTATTGAATACTATTTATTAATTTTGATAGTATTTTATATACGTTCATCAGCAATTTGCAGCATCCAGTCGTATCTGTAAGGTTGTCCCAGTCCACCTGCTCCCTCTGTCAGCTGCAGGGGATCCAGATTTCCCCACACTGACACCGGTACGGTCAGCTCCGGTCTTCTGGATCTCTGGCTCTGCAGTCCACCACGTCTCAGGACCGTGAGACCTGTGCACATGCCTTTCCAGAAATATCCAGAACACCCTGTGATATATTTTTTACCAAGATCAGAAACGTTAGCGAAATGCTTTACAATTTTATGTGTGCACCAAAAATGCAAATTAAGTCTCCCTTCAAATATTTCAATATATGTAAAAACATATTGCCGTGAAATGTATTCATCGGTATATTTTGATGGTAGATTGCTACATTGCTGTGGTTCAGTTTTTGTCAGGGTTTCATGTGTGCCCAAATGACCGGAAAAGGTTACGGTTGCATAACGTGGCAGTAGAAATCTTACTGGTTGAATTATGACTAACTGACCAATTGCCTACAGTAGGAACATCAAATCCTTTATAAGAATGGCTGGTGTGGGTGCAGGTGTTTTTGTACTAGTCCAGCACTAAGACACCCAGTTCAACCCAATCATGACTTATTTTGAACTAAAATTATCTTTGAAACTGGAATAGAACGGATGCACCCAGAATGCAGACCCCTGCCAAGGTACAAAGCTTTCTCCTGGCATGAGTGCAAACAGCAAATGTTGTGGCAAGTCAGCAGAGGTCACCAAAACCTCCTCTTGGGAACACGAATGTGCATGTCAAGTTTCATGGCAATCTGGTCAATACTTTTCCAGATATGCTTGTCACGGGCAGACAGGCAGAGGTAAAAACAAGGATTCTGTCCCTGTTTGAGCCCTAAGCCATAAGATATTCAGTACATTTCACTCTGAAGTGGACATGATCCCCTTTGAACCCATTTCAGCTCGTTGAATTAATAGCGAGAGGTTCACCCTGTACAAACGCTCATTCGGCCCTTTGATGTTAATGTACGCTCGTGTGTTCGCACGTCTGGGAGACCTTTATGAATGCGTGCGTGCTTATTTGGTTTCTGGTGGTTGGCTGGTTTGAGTGTTTGTCTGGGTCCTGATTGGCCTTAAACGCTGCAAACCACACTGTTCCCTCATTCCTGTGTGTGCTTTCAGAGCTGGAAAGTCCCGGGTCAGAAAGTCCTCCCATATGTTTCTTGCACCCCATGAACTCAGCCAGCTGATTTCACTACCTCCTGGTTAAATAATTGTGCTAATTAGCAAGTCCAGGTGATTGGGACAAACTACTGGGGAGGACTTTTGGTTTTCCAACTGTGTGTGCTATACGGGTTCAAAGAAAAGGTTTCTGTTTGTTTTTAGTTTTTTTGCCAGTTCAGTGCGGAGAATACACTGCGTAACAAACAACGCCAAGCTGGATGGAGGTTCATCTCAACGTTACCCATGATTAAGACTCTTGGGTTTGGGGGCAGCAGCCCCTTGGCCCTGCCACTGCTCCCTGGCCACTGGAGCTTCAGCACGTTCTCAGGTCTAGAGCCACTGGAGCTCCAGAACGTTCTCAGGTCTAGAGCCACTGGAGCTCCAGAACGTTCTCAGGTCTAGAGCCACTGGAGCTTCAGAACGTTCTCAGGTCTAGAGCCACTGGAGCTCCAGAACGTTCTCAGGTCTAGAGCCACTGGAGCTCCAGAACGTTCTCAGGTCTAGAGCCACTGGAGCTCCAGAACATTCTCAGGTCTAGAGCGACTTGAGCTCCAGAATGTAACCAGGAGCCACTGGAGCTCGTCAGACAAACACGAAACAGCTGCGTCACGCCCCCAAACCCAGTAGCTGGCAGGTCACACACGCATGGATACATGTGCACGCCAAGCCCCAATCAGTTCTCCGGCAAATTCAGCCCAGCTGTCAGGTGACTCAGGTGCGTCTCGATGAAGAAAGTTTTGGAGGAATCGTCCGATCTGCCAGCCACGGCCTCGCCCGGTATGGTTCCATCGGCCTGAATGCCGTGTTCCAGGCAGTAGAGCTCCCAGCAACTATTACCGATCTGCACTCCTGCCTGACCGATGTGAATGGATGTACACTCACGCTGCAAACCAAAAAAGTTATGGTGGATGAAACAGACAGGGATAGACAACTCCAGTTCTGGTGCGCCGGTAAATGCGCAATCATTTTGCCGTTGCTACGGAATCGCTATAATGTGGCTATAAATGACAGATCATGTTAATGATTGGGCTAATTAAATAGGTAAGTTGGTCTGAAATCCAGAAGCAGATTTGCTCCGCCTTGCTTATGTCAATTTCTAGCTAACTTTACACTACTTCTGTTGTGTCCGCGATATGTGGTCACGTAAACCTGTCGGCAGAGCTACCGGTAAGTGTTAAATTAGGGGGCGACATGGCTCAGGCAGTAAGAGCAGTCGTCTGGCAGTCGGAGGGTTGCCAGTTTGATCCCCCGCCCCGGCTGTGTCAAAGTGTCCCTGAGCAAGACACCTAACCCCTAAATGCTCCTGACGAGCTGGTCGGTGCCTTGCATGGCAGCCAATCGCTGTTGGTGTGTGAGTGTGTGTATGAATGGGTGAATGAGAAGCATCAATTGTACAGTGCTTTGGATAAAGGCGCTATATAAATGCCAACCATTTAACTTACTAGTGAGATACAACAAAATTAGTCATAAGTTTAAAGGGCGCTTACCATTTCCTCGCTGAAATCTCTTCCAAACAAACAGTGCGCTGTAAATAAGTTTTGTGACTAAACCTTTAGTTCCTGTGTGCTTAAATACCTATTTTCTGCATTCAAATTTAACAATGTGAAATCCAATTGGTAACTGTTTCGGTTAAATTTGGAGGAAAACAAAAATGTTTTAATGTTCCGGATAATCTCCCCCCTTGCAGAGCAGCATACACCGTGAGCCAATCTGCACAGGAGTTGCAACAGGGAGTTTAGGGCAACAACTTTGCCCGTGTAGTTGTGGCGCCATATGTAAGTGACAGGATCCTTAGAGCAACCTCTGAATCTCCAGAGTTCTTGCTCAGTTGTGAAGGCAGACTACTGTACCTCCAGAGGTACAGAGGCAAAGTTAATTCCTGTATTTCCATTACAGGGGCCTGATTAGCAGGCCAAGATGGTAGGTCAGCAGCTCTTTTAGCTGCAGCATCCGCGTGCACGGTGCCCTGGGAAACAGGGTCTTATATTTTATTATATCACGGCTAGCTTTGATGGTAATTTTATTGCCTTGAGTAAGGCAGAGATCTCTTCTTTTTTTTTCTTTTGTTACACCGGTGTACCAGTTGCTGTTAAAAACCCACGACACGCCCAAGTGGCCCCCCAAGAATGTACCACCCCGCAAGCATAGGCAGAGTCACTCTAGATGTTGACAGACTTTCCTTCTGCCAACTGGCAGGCTCTAGCCAGTGCTACTAGTGCCTGCTGGGCAGTTCCTGGAGCTAGAGCTGATTCCATTACAGTGTGGTAAGTGAAAGGGGAGTGTTGAGTGACAACGGAAAATCCTGATTTCCTATTTTGATGTCGGGGTCAATAAATGATGAGCCGTCTACAAACAAAGTCATGTCTTGGGTACTGAGGAGGTTTGTAAACAGATCAGGTCTATGGCTTGAGTCCTCTTCAACTGTGGCTTTGCAGTTGTGTGGTTCTCCATTGAGGGGAGTGGTCATGAGAGTGGCTGGGTTGACAACCAGCGAGTAATCGTGATGTGTGGTTGGGTCAACAAAACTTTTTAGCCAGAAACTCTTTGGTGGGTTAGGGCAAATTTTTCTCTGGACAGCAGGAAGTTCACAGCGTGTGACACATGTAAGGAGTGCTCTGCTGTCTTGCTCACATGCTTCTTTGGATGGGCTGCAGAGTAGGAGATCATCTACATACTTAATGAGTGTGCACCCATTGGACGGAGCGAAATCGGAGAGATCTTGTTGGACAATTCGGTTGAACACACTTGGTGATTCCACGTATCCTTGTGGCAGCCTGGAATACGTGTATTGCTGCCCTCTGTAGGTGAAGGCAAAAAGGGCTTGGCACTGTTCATGTAAGGGGATGGAGAAAAATGATGAGCACAAGTCTAGGGTTGTTGAAGGTTGGATTTTGGTGAGTATTGTTGATGGGTCTGGTACTATAGGATAAAAGTCTCTTTTCCAGTTCCGGCCTTTAGGGGGCGCTCTTGCTTCTGGCAAGGTTCCTGATGGGCCATGGATCCTCCTCCAAACAGCTGGCTGTCGCGTAGGTCATCACTCTGTAATGAACAGCACTTTGTAGAGGGGTGTTGAATTCTGGAAGGGCTGCTGGTGTCCCCCTGGTGGGGAGGACAGGAGGTGCTCAACTGGCCTGATAAGTCCCTTCTCTGAGTCGTCCTTCCACCTGCAGGTTCTCCTTCTATCTGTCATGGAAGTGTCAGATTGATTTACTTGACTTACCATCATTTGGACATCCTCAATGTCAAGGTACATTCCTCCAGCAGGGGAAGCTCCAGAATAAGGTGGCGGTTTCTCAGTGAGGGCAGGGCAGCTTGGTTCTGTGTCACTGGGAAGCTCCTCCTTCCCGGGCACCCCTCTCTGCTATTTCCTGGTAGCTTCAGTCCTTCTGCCAAGCCTGTCCTGATGCCTCTGCGACTCAGCTCTCCATTGATGAAAATGTTGTTGGTACATACTTTTTTTCTAATTTTTCTTCCCCCAGCCTGGGCTCTTTTCTCTCTCAATCAACACAGCCTCAACACAGCCTCAACACAGCCTCAACGCTCTCCAAGCAATCAGGTTTAAATGATCCAGTCTTATCTGGCCACACATCATTTTATTTTTATTTTTATTATTAATAAATTCATATTATATATATATTTTTTATGTTTGAACATAAGGTCCAGGGGAGTCACAATCTTATCTAATGTTTCTGAGCAGTCCGTCAACATCACAAGATCAACCTTTCTTCGTTGCATTTGCTTTTCCCAAAAAAATGAATAAAAGAACTGAAAAAGGGGGAAAAATAACTAAATAAAATAAAATAATTATATATTTTAATTATATATGAGAACAACCACTTTGTCCTAGCTCTTGGGAAATTAATATTTTTTTATTATTATTATTATCATTATCATTATTATTACAACCAATTTGTTCTCCCCCTTGGAAATCCACAATATTTGTTATTATTATTTATTATATATGTAATTATTTTTATATATGAGAACAACCAATCAATTTGTTCTCTCCCTTGGGAAATATTTAAAACACCCAACAGTAATCAGGCATATATTTACAAAGGATTCTCAAACCTTAAAATAATATTAAATATTAAAAATTACACACACAAGACAAAGTCTTTTGCCTTTAAATTAAGTCCCTGTTCCACATAAAAAAAGTTTCTCGAGTCAGTATGGACAAGTAAATGGTTGACATTTATATAGCGCCTTTATCCAAAGCGCTGTACAATTGATGCTTCTCATTCACCCATTCATACAAACACTCACGCACTCACGCACTCACGCACTCACGCACTCACACACCAACGGCGATTGGCTGCCATGCAAGGCGCCGACCAGCTCGTCAGGAGCATTTGGGGGTTACAGTGCATCCGGAAAGTGAAGTGCTGTGAATACTTTCCAGATGCACTGTAGGCGTCTTGCTCAGGGACACTTCGACACAGCCTGAGCGGGGGATCGAACCGGCAACCCTCCGACTGCCAGACGACCGCTCTTACCGCCTGAGCCACGTCGCCCCCACCTGTCCGCCCACATGCGTGCACTGCACCGACCGTCAGTATACCCAATACGACTTCTCGCAGGTTTTGGTGAGCCATAAGGCTCATTTCCTATCGTCACTACATTCATGCTTTTCAACATCACACTTTTTCAAAAGCCACAACTCACCTACAGGTATCCGTCACTCCTTCACAGGCACTGCCAAAAGCCAACGGACCACGGGTAACGCCCTCACAGTCTTTTATAAAAAAAGGTGACTGTTTACCTGTATCTTAGTTGTGCGCACTGGTCCTATTCAGGGAAAAACACCGTGTCCCATTGGCCCTCAGCAGTCCCGCTTCAGAAGATTGGATCCCAGGTTCCGGCACCAAATGTTGAGGAAATATTTTTGGTCGCTTTTCCTCCTCGTCCCTTTTACGTGGGTGAAGTCGTATTGGCAGCAATGATGTTGAAGAAATGTTCAGAGTTAGTAGTTGCTCATTACAAATCTTTAGTTTAAAATAAAACAGATTAATCTGGGGAGTCTGTGTGCTCCGTGCAAGAAGCTTCCAGAGACCAGAGAATTCCAAAGTAACAGTAGGAAGTATCCTAGTTTACATTATAGCTAACCAATCATTTGTCATGTAACATCACATTGTCTCTCTTAACCCGCCTTAATATTTTCTGTCACTCTATGAAAGCTGAGCTGTCTTATATAATGACGCAGGCAAATTGGCTGGTGATCACTAACTCAAAACATTTCTCTGCAAAGACCCACATTGCTTGACCTGCATCACTAAGTCAAAACAGGCCGTATCCAATGGCATGGTTTGTAAATACCTAAGCGTTAAGTGTTCTCTGCACTTTCATTAAACAAACTGTACTTTGCAGCTCAATGTGTTTGAACAGACATGCAGTTCTAACTGCTCATGCTGACTTGTTCACTTATTCTCAATTCTAACCATTTCACAGCTTTAATAAAAGCATTTAAATCAAACTTCATCATTATTCTAAACATTCCTGGTTTTCAAATAAGAGCATTTTGATCAAACTTCAACAGTTGCTTGGTATTTTTAAGCAGCCTTCTGTTACGTAACTCTGCATCACTTCCACTGTGGACTGGCAAAGCTATTGGCGTGCATTAGATGGCGTTTCCAGACGAAATTGCTTTACACAATTTAATGCAGCTTCTTTCCATGTTTGATATTTCTTGAAAATAAGCATTACAATTGATTCAAACAGTTAGTTCCCCAACGAAACGATTTTCTTATCGCAGGATCTAACCTAAGGAAATACCTTTTTCAACTTTTTGCATTGTTTTTGGTTGAGCAATTGCGCTTTGTATGTTTTTTATTTACATTTTCAACTAATTTTAACAATGAGCGTAACACTTACCACACCCCTTTTGGAGTGACAGCCAATCAGGATCTCCACTGAATCTATTTAAAGAATAAGTTCCGGTCACCGTGAAGGTACAGCTGAAGCATATCCATCCGCGCTTCTCAACGCTTTTTATTAATTGTCCTACAGAATTACAATAAATTAGAAACGACTCGGCAGCCCTTCTAAGATTTAGCCAGAAATGTACCCAATTACAGAGTTACATTTTCATTTGCATGGACGCGAAATCTCACACCAAATTCTGTTGAATTTGCCCTAGTTGCCAATTTAATCTGAACGTCTGGTATCTTGCAGTTTCATAGGCTAAATGTAATCCCCTGTCCGTCATTACAGTATTTCCAGTCGATGTGAATCTACACATTTACTATGATTCAAACGATGTCATCTGCAATGTAGGCCAAAAAATGTGTATGTAGCCACGGGCTTCTCCAGTTGGTCTCAAGACGAACGTTCTTCTGTTCGCCAAATGTTTGAAATTGGAATAAGTTTAGCCTATCTGTGCAGTTTGTTGTTGTGCATATGTCCGTCTGACAGCAAAACCGCTATGACTTCAGCCCTCCATTTTAACAAAGAATGGCAGGCTCGTACTACCCGTAACTTTATAGTCTGAGTAAAAGAAAATATAGTATACTCCAAAAGGTTGGCCAAGAAGAGCCACATTTATTCCCAAAGTTCCGAAATCCACGCTAATACAATTTACAGTTTAGAAGTTATTAATTCGTGCAAAAGGTTTTGTTGCCAGCTGGAATGTAGGCTATTAAAAATGCATTCAAGTGCTTTGGTTACAGGTTTAGACTGACGATGAAATATGTTTTCCACAGATATTTTTTCCATTGTGTGATGACATATCCGTGAAAGTATCATAATTCTGAACAATTTCACAGAACCCACTCTTGGGTCTTGTGGGAAAATATAGTTGCCTTCCCTACTGACAAACCAAGCAAGCGATAAGAAAACGTCTACAGTTATCACAGTGAACAAAGGGGCGCCAAAACGTTTTATACAACGAATAAATAGCCTTCCAGCCAAAAACAATTATTTCAGATAACATTGCAATCATACAGGTCTCTAGTTCGTTAAGCGGATGTGGTCGCAGCCTTTGTACGGTGTGTTTGAGTGGATGTTGATGCTGATTGTTTGAGGAAAGAGGAAGCAGTAAGGCGGCATGATTTAGGAAAGCATTTTTTTTTTGTATCCTGCTACACTTGTCTCTTCCACGCTTCGAAACCGGACCATCGCGATGACCCAGCCTCGGCCCGAAGAGTTTATTCCTCCCCCGGAATGCCCAGTCTTTGAGCCCAGTTGGGAGGAATTTGCCGACCCCTTTGCCTTTATCAACAAAATACGGCCTATAGCGGAGAAAACGGGCATCTGCAAGGTCCGGCCGCCGCCGGTAAGTTTGGTCGGAAGATGCAGAATTGTTCTGTATGGCGTTTGAATAAGAGGCAGTTCTGCCAGGAGTAGCAGGTTGAGCATTTCCGCAGATTTATTGCTGCTTTTAGGAGAAAAGTTTTCAACATGGCGGCGTGGGACTGAAGATAAGGAAATACTTTTGCATAGAAAGCTTTAATGTTGCTTTATCAGACGAATGAATCATTGAGTTATTTTCTAATTATTTTAGATAACCACTGAAACAGCCGTTAAGTGCCCACAACTGTGCTTTAAAGTATCTAATGGCTACGTTTGACTGGAATCCCAGCTATCCGGTTACCGTTAGCTGACGCTATACTTCATAATCGAGAATGCTATGGTATGGGAAACTGGTATGATCATGGTATGATTTTCTTGACTTTTCTTGTCGAGGCAAATCATTAAGATGCAGGCTAAGTACCTCTAGCTCAACGGGTGACTGAGAATGTAACTTATTCCAATGACGGACACTGGTCTTATGGCTGGTTAACTAAACTTGATAAACCATCTGAATCCTGCGTCTAGTCTCAGGCAATTCGGCTAAATTACCACAAAGTAACATTGCTTATATCAGCATTGGAAATAATGTGCAAGCAGTCCAAGCATTAACTTATGTGGTGAGTTCGATGTTGGACCTATCGGCTATTTATTACATGCTCTGATGTCTTGTTTTCTCTCAATAAACACGACGATCTAAGTTTCCAACCAAGTAGCTGGGTAAGCCAGCGTCCGCGCAGTGTGTCTTAGTTACTGTGAAGATGTGAAGAATTAGCCTGCTTCGTGCCTGTATAACTTTTTATTTGTGTAACTGTCCTAATTGTTAGTTTACTGGGAGGATCGCTGTGGTTGCATGCCCTTCGATCCAGCGAGCTACATAAACAATACAGTTTCTTTGAGGAAGAGGGAAGGGGGAGGGGTAATATATTCATTGTGTGTGTATGTGTGTGTCTCCACACACACACACACACACACACACTGAATTAGAATAACCTGTTTTGGAAGGCGAAATGTCGCTCTTTAAACAAAGCACATTGGGTTTCTGAGGTTTTCTCTGGTTTTCATTTTGGAAACCTAATATTGCACACACATTTGCCGTGGTTCATTCGTTGTTTTTGTTAAACTGGGCATCAGCCATGGCTTGTAAATTGTGGACTATGTTTTAGTCATAGAATGGTTTGAAGATGCGCCTTATATTCTGTTGACCGCATACTCTAGCAGTCATTAGGTAGCAAATATCCCTTCCCAACACGACAGGTACTGCAGCTACTAGGTGTTTTGATTTCTATGTATAGCATTGCTTGATACGTTGTATTAAAACAGAACAATTAGTATTACACACCATATAAAAATAAGACGTGACTGAATGGTTTCTGACTATGTTTAAAGTTACATAATTATGGTAATCCTGGGACAGATTCGTGAAATTTTTCATGAATCTCGCTGTCTCCATGAAACGGCAATGAACGCATGAAGACGTGATTTAACATAATGCACGTTTCTCACATTTCCCTTTATTTCAATACCCATTGCAGCATTTGGTGTTCATCAAATTTTTAATACCTACTTGTACATGGTTACCTTCTCGACGGTATGTGCATACATTGTGGTTTCTGTTGTTGTTGTTCAAACCTCATGTTGAATCAAACGATATCGTTTTTTTCCTTTTAAAACTCATATGTTTCTGAATATTTCCATCACTAACGTATAACCTGTAGAAATGGGCTGTTGTCTAAAACAAAGTGCAGCACAAAGTTGACGTGCATGAAACACGTCAAGCGGGCCCCTCTACCGTGCTGTCCTCCATGTTGGCTTTGTGGATTTCTGAAGCTATAGTAGCTATGGTGTTCATCAGGCCATTTTGTGTCTAAACGAGAGTGGAACTCCAACTAAGAACAAGGGACCGCTTTGTTGGCGTGATATTATTCATGGACTGTTATTACAACAACAGTAACACTAGGAAAGGAATATCGTAGTTGTCTTTAATTTGGTCTTCATCTATTTGGTGTGGATGTGACGGTGTGTCTGTAAACCTAATAAATAAATTATTATTGTTGTTATTTTTTTTTACATAGACCACACTGAAAGTCTGACCCAGAATACATAAATACAACATGCCATCATTTCTGATGCATGATATATTGGCTAACTCTCGCCTATCAGTCGTGTAATCGTTTCCCCTCAAGTGTAATTAATCTGGAGGGTTTTTAAAGCTTTTAATTTGTAAAATGTTTTTGGTGCACGTTCATGTTCTGAAAAATGAGACTTAAAAATATGACACTCACTTTTTCTAAAAATGTGAACGTGACTGGGTTGCTGTTTAGCTAAACGCTGTGCGGTTAAATTTACACTCATTAGTTAATTTCATATTGATGTCTTTTACTTTCGTTTTGGACAAACATGATTGAATCTGAATCTTATTGTTCGTTCACAAGCCATCACTGTGGTTCGGAGGTTTCTGTGTTCAAGAAAAAGATGGGTGTGTTCATGCTGTTGCGTTATTCCACATTGTTGGTGATGAGCTATAATCATTTTCTTAACTTTTTGAAGTAGGTTATATCAGTCATATTCAGCATAAAAATGACAAGCGACAGGGATACAGTTGCCCACGAATTATTATTTTTTGAGTCATCTGTTGGTGGATACTGCCACCATACTGTTTAATTAAATGTCTCTTGGTTTGCCAAAGTGCAGTGATTAGCCATCGTCTTTATTGGCGCCTATGCGTTTCAGTCTGACATGACATGTTCTGCTGTGCATGCATTATACACCTTTAGGCTGACTTCAGCCTCAGCAGTGGCCTGTCTGTCATCCTTCTGAAGCAAAACTGAACCATGTTCAGAATAATTTGAAGGCTACACAGCAGGCTAGGCTATGCAGTGAGGGTGGCTGCCAAGTGTGTGTGTGTGTGTGTGTGTGTGTGTGTGTGTGTGTGTGTGTGTGTGTGTGTGTGTGTGTGTGAGTGTGTGAGTGTGTGAGTGTGTGAGTGTGTGAGTGTGTGAGTGTGTGAGTGTGTGAGTGTGTGTGTGAGTGTGTGAGTGTGTGAGTGTGTGAGTGTGTGAGTGTGTGAGTGTGAGTGTGAGTGTGAGTGCGTGTGTGTGTGTGTATGAGCGAGAGAGTGTGTGTGTGAGTGAGTGTGTGTATGAGAGAGAGAGTGTGTGTGTGTGTGTTCACCACTTCCTCATGTGGCCACTGAGGTTAATTTAATTTGCAGTCATCAATGTAATTCAGCATGTTGTACTTTTGATATATTATGATTATTATTCATATATGTGCACATTGCCTATGTGTGGAGGCCTAGATGTGTAACTTCTCTCAGTTGAATCGCAAGCTCTCGTGTTATTTGTGTTGACGGTTGTTCATCTCTTCCCTTTTCTTGGAATAGGGTTGCTGAAGACCAGCTCACTCTTTGCCACGTTAGAAGAACTCAGTTCAGCCCTGTTTCCCTATGGGCTGCTTTCGCATTGACTGTGTAGGCCCACTTGTGTCACGGCCACTTGAGAATCCTGGCCTGCTCTATCCTGCTTAAAGCTACAATAGGTCATTTGGGACTTCTGACGTTCAAGAGAGGAATAGCAGCAACAAACCCCTTCAGACCCCAAACCTGTTTATCCCTCCCCCCTTCTCTGTGAACGCGCTGACGTTGAAACGCCTGTATATTTTGAAACCCGAATTTTAGGACTATAAACACAGGCAGAGGGTGAGTCAACACATCATGTGATAAGAAGGGACTTACAATGGTTTTGTAACAATGTTTTTAACCAAAAATCTTACCTATTGTTCCTTTAAACCACAACACCCAATAATGAATGCCCACCTATGTAGTTCTGGCCCATCTGTTTTGGTGCAGGCCCAGGATATTGATATTTCTGTGTGTGTCCGCTTATACTTGGTGATGTGTAACATTATGAATAGTTGAAGACGCAGTAATGAAGATTGATTCTTCTTCTTGTAATGTTTTTTTTCTTTTTTCTTTTTTTCTTTCCCCAATCTGGTCTATTTCTTCTCTCAGTTTCATGTCAGTTATAAAAGTCTCTGTTGTCCTCTGTGGTCTTGCAAATGGTCTCCCGTCATGTCAAATATAGTCCACATAATAGGGTAACAGCAATAACCCCCGCCCAGCAGAAATATAGTTTTTCCTTCACCATGGGATTTAGGTTGGCCTCTTGAAATTCCATTTTGTGACCATTAGAAGGGCCTCAAATTCTTCGACTGTGTGTGTGGAGCTTTCTGAAGTTTGTGTTCATGTGCTGTCGAGGTAGACTGCATTTGAATTATAGTGTATTGTATTGTCATAGTAAAATGGTCGCACATGAATGATGTACCAGGCAGTCGGGCTATTGGACCCTGGAGACTGTTTCAAATGCCAATATCCAATCCTAATTTCAGCCCCCTTGAGAACCAAATTTAACCTGAATCGCTTAAAGTTAATCTTCATATTTACCTGTTAAATGAGTTGAATGTCGAGCCACTCCTCGGTGCATCTGGCAAGCATACTTTTTGTATTCATATGAGGTAATGTTTCACCAGAAATAGTTCATTTGAAACGTACCGAGATTATCCAAAAGGTCTTCTGCTCCACTGTGTCCCTGTTATACCTCCCTCTCTGTCATCCAAGGCCACTTTTAACACTGCCTCTGGTTCCAAAACACTACAGGAAAGTTTCTGGAAAAATACAATGTGTCACATACGCAAGAACATGATTCACGTTCTGGTCAAAAGCTAAAGACAGACTTATTTC